>NC_085050.1:900000-989790 GCF_963662255.1 Cinclus cinclus
CCTGGTTTTGAGCTCAACCCCACCTCAAGCCTGGCTTAATTAAATCCTGTTTAAAATCAGGCTGCAATTAAAATGATGAAGTTTTCCATGCCTTCCCTTCTGCCCAGCACGGGCTCCTTGGAATTCTGTTCCTCCCGAAGGTGATTAACACCTCGCTAATGACCTCTTAGCTTCTCTCAGATCCTTGGAGCCTACCAGGAGTTGTTTCCTTGTGGTTCTTGGGATCAGCTGGGATCCAGGACACTCCTGAGCTGCTGTGCCCTGGAAGGGAATTAATATTCCCAAGCACTTCATGTTGCTCACAGGCTGCTGAGAAGTGGTCCCAAAATAGCCCCGATTAATCACAGGAAATTGGTGAATATTCAGTTTGCTCCCAGTTTACTACAGCAGCTGTTCAGGAATTGGAGGGGGAAGGAGCCCAGGGATGGATATTTGGGAGGGAAGGTCAAACCCGTGGGCATCTCACAAGTTTTGTGCCTGGCATGGGGATGAGAGCAGGGCTGGAAATGAGCCTGGCACAGGGGAACCATCCCCAGGGAAAATCTCAGGGAAATTTGGGGTGGGTTGGCAGTGAGGGCACTGAGCTGGTCCCTGCATCCTCTCATCCCATTTCCATCTCCTGACAGATTTTGGTTTGCTGGATCATGGAATTCCAGACTGGATTGGGTTGGGAGGGACCCTAAATCACTCCTAGTGCCACCTCATCCATGTTCAGGGACACCTCCCACTGTCCCAGGTGGATCCAGCCTGGCCTTGGACATTGCCAAGGATCCAGGGGCAGCCACAGCAAATCTGGGAATTCCAGCCCAGCCCCTCCCCACCCTCCCTGGGGGAAGCATTTCCCCCAGATTTCTGAATTATTGGGAATTACTGGGGCTTTTTTTGTCGCTTTTTTTTTTTTCCTTTTGTTTTGTATGCAGCTCTGTGAAAACCAATCTCGAATTGAAAAAATTTGTTTGCCTTCTGGTCAGGAGAACAAACTGGGAAGCAGGGAATGTCCTGGATGAGGGGAAGCCAAGCAGGGAAGCAGCTTTGAACAACATCTGAAAGGGGAAAACAGCGAGTGCCATGGCTGGAGGGCAGGGAAATGGAGGAATAAAGGAATTTTGTTGTTCAGGAGCTGGACAGTCCTGGCAAAGGCACTGCAGGAGGAGGGAGGGTGGTGGGATGGAGCCCAAGGAGCCCCTGTGGCTCTGGGTTTAGGCCCGGCTCTGTCTGAGCCGGAGCCCAAGGAGCCCCTGTGGCTCTGGGTTTAAGCCCGGCTCTGTCTGAGCCGGAGCCCAAGGAACCCCTGTGGCTCTGGGTTTAGGCCCGGCTCTGTCTGAGCCGGAGCCCGAGGAGCCCCTGTGGCTCTGGGTTTAGGCCCGGCTCTGTCTGAGCCGGAGCCCAAGGAGCCCCTGTGGATCTGGGTTTAGGCCCGGCTCTGTCTGAGCCGGAGCCCGAGGAGCCCCTGTGGCTCTGGGTTTAGGCCCGGCTCTGTCTGAGCCGGAGCCCGAGGAGCCCCTGTGGCTCTGGGTTTAGGCCCGGCTCTGTCTGAGCCGGAGCCCGAGGAGCCCCTGTGGCTCTGGGTTTAAGCCAGGCTCTGTCTGAGCCAGAGCCCGAGGAGCCCCTGTGGCTCTGGGTTTAAGCCAGGCTCTGTCTGAGCCGGAGCCCGAGGAGCCCCTGTGGCTCTGGGTTTAAGCCTGGCTCTGTCTGAGCCGGAGCCCAAGGAGCCCCTGTGGATCTGGGTTTAAGCCCGGCTCTGTCTGAGCCGGAGCCCGAGGAGCCCCTGTGGCTCTGGGTTTAGGCCCGGCTCTGTCTGAGCCGGAGCCCGAGGAGCCCCTGTGGCTCTGGGTTTAAGCCTGGCTCTGTCTGAGCCGGAGCCCAAGGAGCCCCTGTGGATCTGGGTTTAAGCCCGGCTCTGTCTGAGCCGGAGCCCGAGGAGCCCCTGTGGCTCTGGGTTTAGGCCCGGCTCTGTCTGAGCCGGAGCCCGAGGAGCCCCTGTGGCTCTGGGTTTAAGCCAGGCTCTGTCTGAGCCAGAGCCCGAGGAGCCCCTGTGGCTCTGGGTTTAAGCCAGGCTCTGTCTGAGCCGGAGCCCGAGGAGCCCCTGTGGCTCTGGGTTTAAGCCAGGCTCTGTCTGAGCCGGAGCCCAAGGAGCCCCTGTGGCTCTGGGTTTAAGCCTGGCTCTGTCTGAGCCGGAGCCCGAGGAGCCCCTGTGGCTCTGGGTTTAAGCCAGGCTCTGTCTGAGCCAGAGCCCGAGGAGCCCCTGTGGCTCTGGGTTTAAGCCAGGCTCTGTCTGAGCCGGAGCCCGAGGAGCCCCTGTGGCTCTGGGTTTAAGCCAGGCTCTGTCTGAGCCGGAGCCCAAGGAGCCCCTGTGGCTCTGGGTTTAAGCCTGGCTCTGTCTGAGCCGGAGCCCAAGGAGCCCCTGTGGCTCTGGGTTTAAGCCTGGCTCTGTCTGAGCCGGAGCCCAAGGAGCCCCTGTGGCTCTGGGTTTAAGCCTGGCTCTGTCTGAGCCGGAGCCCAAGGAGCCCCTGTGGCTCTGGGTTTAAGCCAGGCTCTGTCTGAGCCGGAGCCCGAGGAGCCCCTGTGGCTCTGGGTTTAAGCCAGGCTCTGTCTGAGCCGGAGCCCAAGGAGCCCCTGTGGCTCTGGGTTTAAGCCTGGCTCTGTCTGAGCCGGAGCCCAAGGAGCCCCTGTGGCTCTGGGTTTAAGCCTGGCTCTGTCTGAGCCGGAGCCCAAGGAGCCCCTGTGGCTCTGGGTTTAAGCCGGGCTCTGTCTGAGCCGGAGCCCAAGGAGCCCCTGTGGCTCTGGGTTTAAGCCGGGCTCTGTCTGAGCCGGAGCCCAAGGAGCCCCTGTGGATCTGGGTTTAGGCCCGGCTCTGTCTGAGCCGGAGCCCAAGGAGCCCCTGTGGCTCTGGGTTTAAGCCGGGCTCTGTCTGAGCCGGAGCCCAAGGAGCCCCTGTGGATCTGGGTTTAGGCCCGGCTCTGTCTGAGCCGGAGCCCGAGGAGCCCCTGTGGTCTGGCTGTGGGAGGTGCAGCCCTGCCTGGTCCGGGTCTGACAGAACCAGGGCCCGCCTGCTCGGACTCCCTGTCCCCGACGGTTTTTGGGTTCTCTGACCTCAGCACGGACCAGTTCAGGCAGCACCACCCCAAAACAAACCCCAGAACAGATCCCATCCCCTCCTGCCCTGGCAGTGCCCAAGGCCGGGCTGGATCCACCTGGGACAGGGGTGGGAGTGGGAGGATTTGATGTCCATTCCATCCCAAACATTCCCTGATTTCAGGATCTGGGCACTCTCAGCTCCCCGGCTGAGAGCAGGGAGTGTGGGACTGGGATAACACCAGGGGTGAGCTGCTCAGACCTGTCCATCCTGGGACTGGGATTTCTGCTGGGAGCAGGGATCAGAATCCCAGGGATGGGATTTCTGCTGGGATCAGGGATCAGCATTCCTGGACTGGGGTTTCTGCTGGGATCAGCATCCCGGGACTGGGATTTCTGCTGGGATCAGAACCCCTGGGCTGGGATTTCTGCTGGTACCAGGGATCAGCATTCCTGCACTGGGCCTTGCTGAGCTCAGTTCCAGCCAAGCCCTCGCCCTGGGATATGGCCGCAGCTTCCTGAGAGCCTGGGCAGGTGGAAATGGGAATTGGTGATTCTGAACCACATTCGTGTGCTGCCCCTTTGAACCTGAGCTCTCCTTCCCTCTCCCTTGTCATTTAGTCCTTGGTCAAGTGGGTGCAAAACACTGATCTTCCGGTTTAGTCTGTATTTTATTCTGTGTTTTAATCTATGTTTTATTTTATATTTTAATCTGTATCTTTTTCTGTATTTTATTCTATATTTTACTCTGTATTTTATGCTGTATTTTAATCTATATTCTAATCTATATCTTATTCTATATTTTAATCTATATTTTACTCTATATTTTATTCTGTATTTTATTCTCTGTTTTATTCTGTATTTTATTCTGTATTTTATGCTGTATTTTAATCTATATCTTATTCTGCATCTTACTCTATATTTTATTTTATATTTTATTCTATATTTTACTCTATATCTTATTCTGTATTTTATTCTATATTCTGTATTTTATTCTACAGTATATTCTATAGTTTATTCTATATTTAATCTGTATTTTAATCGATATTTTATTCCATATTTTAATCTATATTTTATTCTGTATTTAATCTGTATTTTAATCTGTACTTTATTCTATATTTTATTCCATTTTGTGTTGCTTTTCCCAGTGTGTCACACTGATGAAGGCTCTGGGGAGCTCAAGGCCACTCAGATTTAGAGTCCCCCCCGTGCTGCTGTTGTTTGAGGCAGCAATCCCAGTCGTCCAGCAGGAATTCCAGCAGCTCAGGAGCAGTGGGATGAGCAGTGGGATTGCTGAGGGGCTGGCCCAGGATCTGCTCACATCCCCCTGCACCCCTGGCCAGCGGGTCTGGGGACGGGGCTGGCACCTGCAGGGATCCTGCAACCCAAAATAAAGGGGAGGCAGCAAAGTGCCGAGCTCAAAACGGCTCAGAAGTGCCAGAATTAGTGTTAATTAGATCCCTGCTAATTAAAAACCTCTGTGCTCTTTCCCTGGAGTTGTGTGGAGCTCTTTTGTTCCCTTGGGTTTGGTCATTTTTCTAAAGCAGCAGGAGGAAGAATAACAGAGTTCAGTGAGGAGAGGGGACAGGGAGGGGTCAGCAGGGTCCAGGGCTGGGAATTCTGCTGGGATCAGGGATCAGCATCCCAGGGATGGGATCAAGGATCAGCATCCCGGGACTGGGATCAGGGATCAGCATCCCAGGGATGGGATCAGGGATCTGCATCCCTGGACTGGGATTTATTTCTGCTGGGATCAGGGATCAGCATCCCGGGACTGGGATTTCTGCTGGGATCAGGGAGCAGCATCCCAGCAGGAGCAGGGAAGCAGCAGCAGCACGTTCTGGAAGCGCTGCCAGCAGTGACTAAACGCCCTTCCCGCTGCTCCATCCACACTCCAGGACTTTATTTATATCCCATCCCTGCAGAACAAGCCCAGCAGGAGCTCCACGTGAGGATGCAGAATTCCCAGTTTCCCAGAGCTCCGTGGGCTGCGTCCACTGGGCCCGAGGCAGCGCAGTTGCTGCCCGTGGCTCACGGAATCCAGCTGATGTTGGGGTGATGATGTTCAGCTGATGCTGGGGTGATGATGTTCAGCTGAAGTTGGGGTGATGATGTTCAGCTGATGTTGGGGTGATGATGTTCAGCTGAAGTTGGGGTGATGATGTTCAGCTGATGTTGGGGTGATGATGTTCAGCTGAAGTTGGGGTGATGATGTTCAGCTGAAGTTGGGGTGATGATGCTCAGCTGAAGTTGGGGTGATGATGTTCAGCTGAAGTTGGGGTGATGATGTTCAGCTGATGTTGGGGTGATGATGTTCAGCTGAAGTTGGGGTGATGATGTTCAGCTGAAGTTGGGGTGATGATGTTCAGCTGATGTTGGGGTGATGATGCTCAGCTGATGTTGGGGTGATGATGTTCAGCTGATGTTGGGGTGATGATGCTCAGCTGAAGTTGGGGTGATGATGTTCAGCTGATGTTGGGGTGATGATGTTCAGCTGAAGTTGGGGTGAAGATGCTCAGCTGAAGTTGGGGTGATGATGTTCAGCTGAAGTTGGGGTGATGATGTTCAGCTGAAGTTGGGGTGATGATGTTCAGCTGATGTTGGGGTGATGATGTTCAGCTGATGTTGGGGTGATGATGTTCAGCTGATGTTGGGGTGATGATGCTCAGCTGAAGTTGGGGTGATGATGTTCAGCTGATGTTGGGGTGATGATGCTCAGCTGAAGTTGGGGTGATGATGCTCAGCTGATGCTGGGGTGATGATGCTCAGCTCTCCAAGGGCTCCTAATCCCTCCGCATTTCCCAGTCTGGTGCTGGCAGCTGGTGCAAATCTCACTGATATTTGGATTTTCGCTGTTTAAATACTGACTCTCCTTTTTTCCTTTCCTCTGGAGCTGCCCATGACGTTCCCCTGCTGTTTTCCCCTTCTTTCAGGTTTTTCCTGGTTCTGGAGGGGTTTGGGTGCAGCCTGGTCTGGTTGGGCTCATTTTTGGTGGCACACTGGAAAAAATCCAGGCTGGGAGTGTTTGTGCAGGGATAATGACAAAACTGCTGGAGAGGCTTTTGCTGGGAGCAAAGGGAGGGATCCAGGGAATCCTGGAGTGCTTTGGCTTCCCTATCCCAAATTACCAGTGAAGAGCTCCTAGATTATTTATTTATTATTTTATTATTATTTATTTACAGTTGATAGTTCATTCTGCAAAGGAAATAAACCCTGAAAGGTAATTTCTCACTGAACTTTTTTTTTCTTTTTTTCTTTTTTGTTTGTTTTTTTTGTTGTTGTTTTTGTATTTTTTGTTTGGGTTTTTTTGTGGTTTATTTTGTTTGGTTTGGTTTTTTTTTTTTGTTTTCTTTTTTTTGTTTGGTTTCATTTTTTGTTGTTTTTGTATTTTTTGGGTTTTTTTCGGTTTTTGGATTTTTTTTGTTTTCTTATTTTTGTTGGTTTTTTTTGTTGTTTTGTTGTTTTTTTGGTTTTGTTTGATTTTTTTGTTTTCTTTTTCTTTTTTGTTTTGTTTTTGTTTTTCTGTTTTTTTTTTTTTTTTTTTTTTTGTTTGGTTTGGTTTGTTTTTCCTGTTTTTATATTTTTTTTTTTTTTTTTTTTTTTTTTTTTTTGTCTCCTCTTTTCCAGACTTCATTTTATGGCAGATTCAGGCACTTCCTGGACATCATCGACCCTCGCACTCTGTTTGTGACTGAGGTAATGTGTGCACACCTCTGTTTTGGGCAGGGCTGGTTTTTAGGCAGCTGGAGATGAAAAGCAACCTGTGCTGCGAGCAGCAGCAGGAATGAACCCGTGCTCCCAGTGGGTTTGTGTCTCACAGGGGAGGGATTGCCCCAAGGAGTGCTGCTAAATCTGGAACAGAAACCTGCCCGGCATCAGGCACCAGTGAATCCCAGCTCCCTCTGCCAGCTGGGGAGGCACTGAACTGGGGGTTTTTTGTTTTTGTTTTTTTTTTTTTGTTTGTTTTGTTTTTTTTTTGGCAAAATTGCCGCTGATTTTTGTTACCTCAGGAGGTTCGTGGCAAAGATGCAGGTGAGGGGATGAGAGAGCAAATTTCAGTTCCGTGGAGGAGTAGCTGGGTGAGTTGTGGTGCAGTTCTGCAGGGGTTCTGCTCCAGAAGATCTTTGCTGGGTTTTTTTTGGGGGGGGTTTTTTTGAGTGCCTCCTGAGTTGTTGCCCTGTTTGTAACAGGATTTAGGGATCCTGCCCCTTTATTTCCATTTTTTGTTGTCCAGCTTTAACTGCAGCTCCTGGCTGCAAAAAATGACTGAGGGTGATGGGGAAGCCTTGGGAAGGAAAAGTTCTGCTCCTGCTCTGGAGTTCTGCACTTTGGCCAGAAAAGTTGGGATTTTCAGTGAAGGGCAGCTGCTTTTTCCTTTTAATTTTTTCTTTTTTTCCCCAATTTCCACCCTGACCTCCCCCGGCCCATCCTGAGGCTGTTCCCTCTGCTCCTGTCCCTGTTCCTGGGAGCAGATCCCAAATCCCAAATCCCCCCGGCTGTCCCCTCCTGTCAGGGAGTTGTGCAGAGCCACAGGATCCCCCCTGAGCCTCCTTTTCTCCAGGCTGAGCCCCTTCCCAACTCCCTCAGGAATTCTCCAGCCCTTTCCCAGCTCCCTCAGGAATTCTCCAGCCCTTTCCCAGCTCCCTCAGGAATTCTCCTGCCCCTTTCCCATCTCCCTCAGGAATTCTCCAGCCCCTTTCCCAGCTCCCTCAGGAATTCTCCAGCCCTTTCCCAGCTCCCTCAGGAATTCTCCTGCCCCTTTCCCATCTCCCTCAGGAATTCTCCAGCCCCTTCCCATCTCCCTCAGGAATTCTCCATCCCTTTCCCAGCTCCCTCAGGAATTCTCCATCCCTTTCCCAGCTCCCTCAGGAATTCTCCTTCCCTTTCCCAGCACATTTTCAGGGTTGAATCTCTTCTGCCCCTGGAAGGAATTTTCCTGCTCATGGCTCTCCATGGATTTCAGAGGGATTTTGGATCCCTGGATGAGCTCAGTTCCTGCTCTGAACTCCATGAGGTGACCTCTGGGTCACTCACACACTTCTCCACCTTCCTGTGGTCACCTTTTCAAACCTTCCCAGGTTTTTGGGAGGTTGGAAATGCCGTGGGTTCAGAGGGATCAGCTGGTGTAACTTCATTTTTTCCAGACAGCTTTTGATGAGGTTCTTTCAAGAAGGTGAAACCCAGGGGACAAAAAAATAACAAATTCTGAGTGGCCTGGTTTTATCCTGGGTCAAAATGGAGCAGTTTTGGGTTCCAGAGTGAACCTCAACAAAGCAGGGAGGGCTGGTGTCCATCCCTGGGGCTGGGAAGGGCAGGGCTGAACTTCAGGAATGGCTTGGGAGCTTTCCAGGGAGGAAAATGCCCTCTGGGAGCTCCAATTCCATGGCAGGGATGCCTCAGGAGAATCTCTGGTGATGTCCCCATGGAGTTCCCTTTCCTTGGAGAAGCCTCTTGGCAAAATAATCACCTTTTTGGGGCACAAAATCTGCTTTTATTGCTCTGCGTGTTTGCAGTAATTGGGGTGTGGAGACGTAGAATTCCAGGTCGTTTTGTTTTCCTTTGGTAACTGAGGGGACAAATGAAAACCTGGGCAGGGTTTGCCGAGCCCCAGGCGTGTGCAGGGAGCTCCTTCCCCTGACAGATGGCTGCATCTCCCAGGCCCAGGGCTCCCAGGGAACAAACAAATCCCTGCTTGGCTTGGAGGAGCTTGTTGGCAAACGGGGGGAAAAAGGGTGTCTAATGGGAATGGAGGTGAATCCCATGGAAAATGCTGGGAAGGGTGGTAATGTTTGGTTTTTCTCCATCTTTTTTTTTTTTTTTTTTTTTTTTTTTTGCTGTGTGTTCCATCGTGGCATCCTGCTGGTGCTGTGTCCTGAGGAGGGACGCAGGGATCTGTCCACGTGGGGAGTTGAGTGCTGCTGGGGATAATCAGTGTCAGTGACACTCGTCCCTTCCCTTCCTCTTTTATTTTTTTCCATAAAGCAGATTCTCAGCACAATTAGAAACTTCCCTGTGCTTGAGAGGTTCTGGAGGAGGGAATCCTGGGGGGTGAGCACTGGGTTCTGTTGTGCCTGTATCTTTTGGGGGGACGGTGACCCCCATCCCACTCAGCACCAGCTCCTGCTGCCTTTTGGGGGCAGAGGGCCCCTGGCTTCATGTCAGTGCTGCAGCCACCTCTGGAGAGGAGCTTGGCTGGCTGATAATTCCTCTCATTACTGCCTCTCTAATGAAATCTTCTCCTGGCAGCTGCAAATTTGCCAACTTCTCCAAAGAGTGGGAAATGTCATTGCAGGGGTCACCCCGAGACGCCCCTCGGGGACTGCAGGGCCTGCCCTGGACCCGTGTGAGGGGAAAATGATTGCAATAATACTTTTAATTGCCCTGTAATTAAGGTCCATCGGGGGCAGCAGATATTTGGCTGAGGTGGGCTGATCCCATGTGGCATTAGCCTGGACACACTGTTAGCACTCTGTGGGAAGCTGATCCTGCAGGAAGAGCTGCTCATAATTACAAGTGGAATCAGGACTCAGGAGAGCTCTGTTATCTGCTTTTGCTTTATCTCATTGTTCGGAGCCTGGATCTGCAGAGCATCTTGCATTCCCATATTTGGGTTTAAGATGGAAGCAGGATTAGATGTATGTTATTTATACGAACGGTACCTTCTTACTCAGCAGATTGTCTGTCTGTGTTTATTCAGTGTCACATCTGCTGGCTCCACTCGAACAAAAAAGTTTCTGGCTCCTGTTGTCTGTCACTGTGGATCCAATACAATGGGGCCAGCTGGAGTCAAGTCTGCCGTGCGTGTGTCATCCCAGGGAGCAGGGAGACAAAACCCCACGTTGGGCTGTGCCTGGTGCCGGGGCACAGCTGGATCTGCACAGCTGGAGGCAGCTGGTGCTGCTGGTGGCCACGGGACCCTTGGGTTGGGGCATGTCCCCTCCCTGAGTCGTGGCTGGGATGAAGGTGGGACCCGTGGGGATCAGGGCACGCAGAGATCGTCCCCAGAATCCCATTCTGAGCCCAGAGCGAGATCCAGCCCGTCCCCTGGTCCGTCCTGGATGTCCTCCCAGAGCCCCTGTGCGGCCCTGGGTGGGTTCTGTGGCAGGAATGCTCCTGGCACGGGGATTTGCCTGCGCTCTGTGTGTCACATATGGGGCTCTGCAGGCTGCTCCCAGCCATGTGCAGGCTCCCGTGGCATCCAAGAGGAGACAAGGCACGGATCTGGCAGGAACAAACAGCCCTGCAGCCTGGGGGGACGAGGGCAGAGCTCAGGGCTGGGTGCGGGGGTCTGTGGTACCCAGGTGGGCTTGGGGCAGTGGCCACCAGCCCAGGGATGGATGGGGTTGATCTCCATCGCCTCTGGGATTGTTCTTTCTCCTCCTGAGCTCAGCCTGGAGAAAAGGAGGCTCAGGGGGGACCTTGTGGCTCTGCACAACTCCCTGACAGGAGGGGACAGCTGGGGGGGATTTGGGATCTGCTCCAGGGAACAGGGACAGGAACAGAGGGAACGGCCTCAGGGGAGGCTCGAGGTGGAATCAGCAGGAATTTCTCCATGGAAAGGGTGCTCAGGGATTAGGATTGCCCAGGGAGGTTTGGGGTGCCCATCCCTGGGGGATTTCAGATCCCTGTGGATGTGGCACTTGGGGACACGGGGACAGTGCTGGCCCTGGCAGTGCTGGGGATGTCTGGAATGGTCCCAGAGGGATTTTCCACCCTGAGCAATTTGGGATCGTGTGGTTGTGTCACTCACACTGATCAGGGGCTGGGGGTGGTGCAGCAGCTGCCAGGGTTTGTTCCATGCTCTCCCTCTCCACGAGGTCCCTGCAGGTGCTGTCCTGGCCCCTGGTGACTCCAGCCTGTGCCCAGGAGCCCTTGGCAGGGGCTGGGGGCTCTGGGTCCAAACCATGCCAGAGATCCCATGGGTGGAGGCTCATCCCAGCTCTGCCTCACCCACAGCCACACACCCAGGCTGAGCGACCAGCCCTGGCCATTCCCTGCTCCTTCCCGAGCTGGAATTCCATCCTGGGAATTTCCAGATGTCTCTGCCCTGCCCAGGTGTGCTGGGTGCTGTCCCCAGGTGCAGGGGCTGTGCTGGGTGCTGTCCCTGCCCTGCCCAGGTGTGCTGGGTGCTGTCCCCAGGTGCAGGGGCTGTGCTGGGTGCTGTCCCTGCCCTGCCCAGGTGTGCTGGGTGCTGTCCCCAGGTGCAGGGGCTGTGCTGGGTGCTGTCCCTGCCCTGCCCAGGTGTGCTGGGTGCTGTCCCCAGGTGCAGGGGCTGTGCTGGGTGCTGTCCCTGCCCTGCCCAGGTGTGCTGGGTGCTGTCCCCAGGTGCAGGGGCTGTGCTGGGTGCTGTCCCTGCCCTGCCCAGGTGTGCTGGGCGCTGTCCCCAGGTGCAGGGGCTCTGGCTGTGATGGTGCAGCCCCGGCTGGAGCTCGGTGGGTGCTGGCAGGGCTGAGCTCTGTGAGAACATCCCCGGGTGCAGATGGTCTGTCTGGCACCCTATTGTGAGAGCTGAGACCCCAGCAGCCACCACTAGAAGTGCTCGAGGTTTTTTCTGAGGGAAGGGGGTATGCGAGGAATGAGACACTCCGGGGGAAAAAAAAAAACAAAACCGTGGTTGTGTTTTTTTGGGTTTTGTTTTTTTTTTTTTTTTTTAATCGGGGATGCTGTAAAATCTCGAGTGACACTTCATCCCACAGACAGCAGCAGAGAAACCAAGCAACAATAAATATTGAAACAGTAGCACAACCTTGCAGACAGACCTTGCTGTTAAAAAGGAGTGAAGTGTAATCTCAGACATCAGCAGCTATCGAGTGGAGCTGCCTCGTGCTGAAAGCCAGCGAGTGGAGCTGCTTGGCATTTGGAGCTGTTGCATGTGGTAAAGTTTGCTCCTAATTTTTTTTTTTTTTGGAGGTTCTGCTTATAAGAACGTGCTTGACTGTTCCAGAAGGAATAGGAGGCAACCAAGGTTTTTTTTTTTTTTTTTTTTTTTTTTCCCTAAATTTGGAAGCTTGGGAGGGTGCTGGCTGAAAGTACCTGAGCAGCTCAGAGCAGTGCGAAGAGATCCCCTGAACTCAGCTGAACACTTTTATTCCCCTTCTGTGCCAAAGGATGCCCTGAACACAGCTGAACACTTTTATTCCCTTTCTGTGCCACCCTTTTGTCCCCCCCAGGTCCCACTGGCAGTGCTGGTGCAGGGCTCCTTTCTCTGCAAAAGTTCCCCACGGAGCTGACAGAGGGAATTTGTGGAGACTGGGATTTCAAAAGCGAGCCCGAGCTGATTTTTTTTTTGTTTGCTGTTTGTTACCGTTCTAAACAAGATGGGATCTGGCCAGGGTTGTTATAGTAACTGCTGAGATTTCCTCAAGAGAAGGGGGAAAAATAGCACTGGGCCCCATTCATGGCTTGCTGCAGCTCTCCATTCAGAGTGGAGGTGATGTCAGGGATTTCAGGGAATTCAGGGATTTCAGGGATGTCAGGGATTTCAGGGATGTCAGGGGTTTCAGGGATTTCAGGAATTTCAGGGATTTCAGGGGTTTCAGGGATGTCAGGGATTTCAGGGATGTCAGGTATTTCAGGTATTTCAGGGATTTCAGGGGTTTCAGGGATTTCAGGGGTGTCAGAGATGTCAGGGATTTCAATGATTTCAGGGATGTCAGGGATTTCAGGGAATTCAGGGATTTTAGGGATGTCAGGGATTTCAGGGATTTCAGGGATTGGCTGGAGCCAGCCTAAAGCTCTGAGGAGCAGCTCCAAGAGCTCCTGTTGTGGTCCTGTGGGATTGCTTCTCCTGGCAGGCTGGAAATGCCTGGAACACCCTAAAAACCCCATTGGTGTCTCTCATTCCCACTGATCAACCACAGCCTGGAGTGGTTTTCCCTGGATTTGGCCATTCCAGCTGCACCCCTGCAGGTTTGCAGGAATTCCCAGGAGTTTCCATGGGGCTGGATTTCGTTCCCTGTGTCCTTTCTCAAGGTCAGCTTTTCTCCTGTGGGAGACCCAAAATCCTTCTGGAGGAACAGGATCTCACCCAGGGATGTTTCTGCCACCCCAATTCCAAACTCTCCTTTTTCCTCCAGTGTCCAGAGGACTTGGCTTAATTAACGACTCATTTCTCTGTCCAGAATGTTGGATAGGTTTGGAAAAGGATGCCCAGTGCCTGTCCTTATCCATGGAAGCATCCAGAACACATTTATGCTCTTAAAGAATGCAACCTCTTCCAAAGAAATACTCACTCTACCACTTCCATGTTACTTTTTATTAAGCTGATCTTAATTTTTAAGGCAGATTCAGCAGGCGTGGATGGGGTTGGGTTTTTAAAATTTGTTTTGTTTTGGGTTTTTTTGAACCATCCACATTTTTTTAACCAATCGTGAAAGCTTTTATGCACTAAATAATTGCTGGATTTTGGATCAAGGCACGGTGATTTAGGTGGAATGGGGTTGCCTTTGGAGATTTCTGAACACCTCCCATCCGTGTCTGACACTCCAGCATCTGTGGAAGACGATGGCTCCCGGGTTTCTGAATTTCCCAATGCTCCAATAAATTGGGAATAGAAGAACAAAAGGAATTGCTAAAATATGCAGTTCTGGTTTTAAGTGCTGATTTTGGAGATGCTTCCCCAGCCTGGTCCCTTTTGGGGTGGGTGAAGGTGCCAGCAGGGGAAGGGGATCCTGAACCTGGTGGGAGAAATCCTGGGAATCCAGGAGCTGGATTTGGTGACCCTTGTGAGCCCTTCCAGCTCGGGATATTCTGTGACTTTAATCCCAAACACGATTGGAAAAGTGGGAGAGGGGTGGTGGGGCCATTCCAGGGCAGCATTCCCAGCCCTGGAGCAGGAACTGGGAAATTGGGAAGTTTGGCTCCTGTGGCAGGGGTGCGGTGACACAGCCCTGGGAGCTCTGTGTGCTCAGCCTGACCTGAGCCCGTGGCTTTTCCCAGGATATGGAGGTTTTTGCCTGGAATATGGAATTTTTTTGCCCGGATTATGGACTTTCCTGCTCAGATTATGGAGATTTTTCCACAGGATATGGAAGTTTATACCCAAAATACGGAGTTTTTTCACGGGAATGTGGAGGTTTTTACCCAGAATATGGAATTTTTTTGCCTGAAACAGGGAGGTTTCTGCTCAAGATAAGGAGGTTTTTTCCCAGAATATGGAGATTTCTGCCCAGATTATGGAATTGTTTGCCTGGATTATGGAGGTTTTTGCCCCAGATATGGCAGATTTTTGCCCATGATACAGAGTTTTTTGCCTGGAATTATGGAACTGTTTGCCCAGGATATGGAGGTTACTGCCCAGATTATGGAGGTTATTGCCTGGACTATGGAGATTTTTGCCCAAGATGTGGAGTTTTTTTTCCCAAAACAGGGAATTTTTTGGCTGAAGTAGGGAGTTTTCTGCCCTGAATATGGAGGTTTTTCCCAAGAATTTTGAGGTTTTCGCCCAGAATAGGGAGATTTTGTCCAGGATATGGAGTTTTTTCCCAGGATATGGAGATTTTTGCCCGGAATATGGAGTTTTTTGCCAGAATAGGGAGATTTTTTTGCCCTGGATATGGAGGTTTTTGTCCCGGATATGGATTTTTTTTTGCCAAAAATATTGAGTTTTTTGCCAGAATACTGAGGTTTTTTTTTGCCCAGGACATGGAACTTTTTGCCCAGAATATTAAGGTTTTTTGCTGCCAAACCTCGTTTTAGCTGAGCCTCTGCTCTGCTGGGCAGCTGCTGATCCCTGCCAGGAGAGGGAAAACACGGAATCCAGTGGGGCTGGGAATGAGGTGGCACGGACAGAGTGAGCCCAGCCACTGGAAAAGGGTCAGGGATCCAATGCCGAGCTCAGGAATGGCAGCTCCTGCTGCTCCCCTGCTCAGGGGCTCTGGAATGTCTGCAGGAAAACTGGCACTCACTGAGTGCTGCCCTCAGCTTGGGCTGCCGAGGAAAAACAAAGTGCAAGTTGATGTGGGAAGGGGAGGGAAGGAGTTTCCCTGGATCCATGGATCCATGGATAGGAGCTCCCAATGAACCTGGGATGGGCCTGGATCCATGGATCCATGGATGGGAGCTCCCAATGAACCTGGGATGGGCCTGGATCTATGGATCCATGGATGGGAGCTCCCAATGAACCTGGTATGGGCCTGGATCCGTGGATCCATGGATGGGAGCTCCCAATGAGCCTGGGATGGGCCTGGATCCATGGATCCATGGATGGGAGGTCCCAATGAGCCTGGGATGGGCCTGCATCCATGGATCCATGGATGAGAGGTCCCAATGAACCTGGTATGGGCCTGGATCCATGGATCCATGGATGGGAGCTCCCAGTGAGCCTGGGATGGGCCTGGATCCATGGATCCATGGATGGGAGCTCCCAGTGAGCCTGGGATGGGCCTGGATCCATGGATCCATGGATGGGAGCTTCCAGTGAGCCTGGGATGGGCCTGGATCCATGGATCCATGGATGGGAGCTCCTAATGAACCTGGGATGGACCTGGATCCGTGGATCCATGGATGGGAGCTCCCAATGAACCTGGGATGGACCTGGATCCGTGGATCCCTGGATGGGAGCTCCCGATGAACCTGGTATGGGCCTGGATCTATGGATCCATGGATGGGAGCTCCCAATGAACCTGGGATGGGCCTGGATCCATGGATCCATGGATGGGAGCTCCCAATGAACCTGGGATGGACCTGGATCCATGGATCCATGGATGGGAGCTCCTAATGAACCTGGGATGGACCTGGTTCCATGGATCCATGGATGGGAGCTCCTAATGAACCTGGGATGGGCCTGGATCTATGGATCCATGGATGGGAGCTCCCAATGAACCTGGTATGGGCCTGGATCTATGGATCCATGGATGGGAGCTCCCAATGAACCTGGGATGGACCTGGTTCCATGGATCCATGGATGGGAGCTCCCAGTGAACCTGGTATGGGCCTGGATCCATGGATCCATGGATCCATGGATGGGAGCTCCCAATGAACCTGGGATGGGCCTGGATCCATGGATCCATGGATGGGAGCTCCTAATGAACCTGGGATGGGCCTGCATCCATGGATCCATGGATGGGAGCTCCCAGTGAACCTGGGATGGGCCTGGATCCATGGATCCATGGATGGGAGCTTCCAGTGAGCCTGGGATGGGCCTGGATCCATGGATCCATGGATGGGAGCTCCCAATGAACCTGGGATGGACCTGGATCCATGGATCCATGGATGGGAGCTCCCAATGAACCTGGGATGGGCCTGGATCCATGGATCCATGGATGGGAGCTCCCAGTGAACCTGGGATGGGCCTGGATCCATGGATCCATGGATGGGAGCTCCTAATGAACCTGGGATGGGCCTGGATCCATGGATCCATGGATGGGAGCTCCCAATGAACCTGGGATGGACCTGGATCCATGGATCCATGGATGGGAGCTCCCAGTGAACCTGGGATGGGCCTGGATCCATGGATCCATGGATGGGAGCTCCTAATGAACCTGGGATGGGCCTGGATCCATGGATCCATGGATGGGAGCTCCCAATGAACCTGGGATGGGCCTGGATCCATGGATCCATGGATGGGAGCTCCCAATGAACCTGGGATGGGCCTGGATCCATGGATCCATGGATGGGAGCTCCCGATGAACCTGGGATGGGCCTGGATCTATGGATCCATGGATGGGAGCTCCCAATGAACCTGGGATGGACCTGGATCCATGGATCCATGGATGGGAGCTCCTAATGAACCTGGGATGGGCCTGGATCCATGGATCCATGGATGGGAGCTCCCAATGAACCTGGGATGGGCCTGGATCCATGGATCCATGGATGGGAGCTCCCAATGAACCTGGGATGGGCCTGGATCCATGGATCCATGGATGGGAGCTCCCGATGAACCTGGGATGTGCCTGGATCTATGGATCCATGGATGGGAGCTCCCAGTGAACCTGGTATGGGCCTGAATCCATGGATCCATGGATGGGAGATCCCAGTGAACCTGGGATGAGGCTGGATTAATTGGATCCATGGATGGGAGCTCTGAAGAATCTTTCTGACTATTTGTGTCCTGGTGGGATTTTATACTGCAATAAATCCACTTATTCAATGGAAATATATGTTATTTTAAGAAAAAATGTATATATTGATATTCATATGTATATTTTTATATGGCCTCTATATAATATAACATATATATAGTGCCTCATATATACTACATATGCACCAAATATAATAAATGTAATATTATATAACATAATATAATGTAATGCAATATAAATAATATCTAATACAATACAATATATAATAGATAATGTAATAAAATGTAGTATAATGTAATAGATTATATAATATGATATAATATGTAATATGTAATAGTTATTGTAATATAATGCAAAATATGTAATAGATTATATAGTGTAATGTACCATGTAATGTAATGTAAAATTATATAAATAATAGTTAATGGCATGCAATGTAAATAATAGTTATTCTAGTACAATGCAATATATATATAATAGTTAATATAATATGTAATCTGATATAATATGCAATATATTGAATAGTTATTCTAATATAATTATTATATCATATCATATCATATCATATTATATCATATCATATATTACATTATATCATATTACATTACATTACATTTAAGGAGCACCCTGGGATAGTGGGAGCTGTCCCTGCCCATCCAGGTGCTTGAATCCTGCTGATCCCTGAGCTCCTTTCCGTGCCAGCCCACCCCGGGATTCCGTGGTGTGATTTTTTTGGGACACACCGTGACTGTGCGTTTTTAATTGTTGTGCATTTTTAATTCCTCTCTGCTGTTTGTCCTGCAGAGCCGCCTGAAGGAAGCGGTGCAGCTTCTGGAGGATTACAAACACGGGACTCTGCCCCCAGGAGTCACCAACAAAGAGGTCAGACTTTGGGGAAATCTGTTAAGCTCTGTTAAACTTTGTTAAACTTTGTTAAATTTCTACTTTTTCCTCCAGTTCAGTGGGGAGGATGAGGCAGGGCTCGGCTGAAGGACATTTTTGGTGTTTCTGTGGTAAAATACAAACTTCTTGTGCAACTAAAAGCAGGGAAAAAAGTCATATATTTTTTTTTAGGCGGATGAAAGCTTTTTGTCAGTGCTGTGAGTTCTTGTGGCAGCCGCTGTGAGGCCTCAGCCCCTGCCCTGTTCCTGTCCCAATAATTCCCATTTTTGCCCAGATCTGAGCCTTGTTTGGGCTGGAGCAGAAGCAGGGGGGATGGTCCTGCCCTGGAATGGAGCGCCAGGGTGTGGAATTCCCATGGACATGGACATGGACATGTGGAATTCCCATGGATACCCCATGGAGCAGGGTTTGAGGGCTCCTGGGAAAATGAACTTCTGGGGACTCTGGGATGATGGCATGGGTTGGGCTGGGTGATCTTTCCAAGTCCAAATTTTCTGGTCCTTTTCAGTCCCATGTTTTTTCCCCATTTTTATTCCTCTGCACATGGAACTTCTGGAAGCAGAGATGAGGATTTCAGAGGGGTCAAACTTCTTTTTGGAGTATTTTACCTCCAAATCAGTGCAGTGAAACAAAAACCATCCATTTTTTGGTGGGTTTTACCTCCAGCTCTTCCCCATTCCTGTCCATGTGGAGCCTCCCAAGCGTGGCACCAGCCCAGGCTGTTTGATGGCTCTGTCTGTGCATGCAGCACTAAATGGATCAGTTCTGTGTGATCTAATGTCATGTAAAGGTGGAGTGATGTGCACCTCCCAAATAAACAGGGATGGAACTGCTGGGGAGCTTTCCCCCCACGCCCTCTAGGTCAAAAATCCTCTTTTTACTTTCGTTTCCCTCCTCACAAGTAATTTTTTCTCTTTGAGGGCGAATATAGGAGGTAAGTGAAGGATAAAATTAAAATATCTGCTCTTTTTTAGAAAGGGGCAGCTGGTGTGGTTGGTGCTGTGTTGAAGAGGAGGCTCAGCTTCCACAAAAAATAAATGGGAAATTGTCCTGAGGCATTGGCCTCCTGCTCTCCTGATGTCACTGTGCTCTTCCAGCCAGCATCTGATGGGAAGGGGAGAGGATCACAGAAGGGGAAAGGATTGGGAAGGAAGGACTGGGAAGGAAGGATTGGGAAGGAGGAAGGTTTGGGAAGCAGACAGGATTGGGAAGGAAGGATTGGGAAGGAAGGATTGGGAAGGAAGGATTGGGAAGCAGACAGGATTGGGAAGGAAGGATTGGGAAGGAAGGATTGGGAAGCAGACAGGATTGGGAAGGAAGGATTGGGAAGGAAGGATTGGGAAGGAAGGATTGGGAAGCAGACAGGATTGGGAAGGAAGGATTGGGAAGGAAGGATTGGGAAGGAAGGATTGGGAAGCAGACAGGATTGGGAAGGAAGGATTGGGAAGGAAGGATTGGGAAGGAAGGATTGGGAAGCAGACAGGATTGGGAAGCAGACAGGATTGGGAAGCAGACAGGATTGGGAAGGAAGTATTGGGAAGCAGACAGGATTAGGAAAGAAGGATTGGGAAGCAGACAGGATTGGGAAGCAGACAGGATTGGGAAGGAAGGATTGGGAAGCAGGAAGGATTGGGAAGCAGACAGGATTGGGAAGCAGACAGGATTGGGAAGCAGGAAGGATTGGGAAGCAGACAGGATTGGGAAGCAGGAAGGATTGGGAAGCAGACAGGATTGGGAAGCAGGAAGGATTGGGAAGCAGACAGGATTGGGAAGCAGACAGGATTGGGAAGCAGACAGGATTGGGAAGCAGGAAGGATTGGGAAGCAGACAGGATTGGGAAGCAGGAAGGATTGGGAAGCAGACAGGATTGGGAAGCAGGAAGGATTGGGAAGCAGACAGGATTGGGAAGCAGACAGGATTGGGAAGCAGACAGGATTGGGAAGCAGGAAGGATTGGGAAGCAGACAGGATTGGGAAGCAGGAAGGATTGGGAAGCAGACAGGATTGGGAAGCAGACAGGATTGGGAAGCAGGAAGGATTGGGAAGCAGACAGGATTGGGAAGCAGACAGGATTGGGAAGCAGACAGGATTGGGAAGGAAGGATTGGGAAGCAGACAGGATTGGGAAGCAGACAGGATTGGGAAGCAGACAGGATTGGGAAGGAAGGATTGGGAAGCAGACAGGATTGGGAAGCAGACAGGATTGGGAAGCAGACAGGATTGGGAAGGAAGGATTGGGAAGCAGACAGGATTGGGAAGCAGACAGGATTGGGAAGCAGACAGGATTGGGAAGGAAGGATTGGGAAGCAGGAAGGATTGGGAAGCAGACAGGATTGGGAAGCAGACAGGATTGGGAAGCAGGAAGGATTGGGAAGCAGACAGGATTGGGAAGCAGACAGGATTGGGAAGCAGACAGGATTGGGAAGCAGGAAGGATTGGGAAGCAGACAGGATTGGGAAGCAGGAAGGATTGGGAAGCAGACAGGATTGGGAAGCAGACAGGATTGGGAAGCAGACAGGATTGGGAAGCAGGAAGGATTGGGAAGCAGACAGGATTGGGAAGCAGGAAGGATTGGGAAGCAGACAGGATTGGGAAGCAGACAGGATTGGGAAGCAGACAGGATTGGGAAGCAGGAAGGATTGGGAAGCAGACAGGATTGGGAAGCAGGAAGGATTGGGAAGCAGACAGGATTGGGAAGCAGACAGGATTGGGAAGCAGACAGGATTGGGAAGCAGGAAGGATTGGGAAGCAGACAGGATTGGGAAGCAGGAAGGATTGGGAAGCAGACAGGATTGGGAAGCAGACAGGATTGGGAAGGAAGGATTGGGAAGCAGGAAGGATTGGGAAGCAGACAGGATTGGGAAGCAGACAGGATTGGGAAGCAGACAGGATTGGGAAGCAGACAGGATTGGGAAGCAGACAGGATTGGGAAGCAGAACGCTGCAGGGCTGGGAAGGAGGGAAGGAGGGAGGGAAGCAGCAGCAGCAGTGACTCAGTTCCATCTGCCTGAGGCACATGACACAGAGCCACTCTCTGTGACAAACCACGCAGACTTGTGACCTACATTCAGCAGTGACAAAGCCGGGCTCTTCCCAGGGTTCATTCAGAATTCCCACAGGGACCTCGTGGTCCTTGTCTGGAGTGCAGGGCTGAGGCTGAGCAGGCCGGGAGGTTCTGAGTGGAAATCCAGCTGTGGGAATGGGGGAGGAAATGGTGGGAAAAGCCTCTCCTGGGGAATGTTCCCCCATCAGCATAAAGAGGATGGGATTTGTGGTGAGATTGTGCCACAGCTCCCTTTGGCACAGGGCTTTGGGTGGTTCTGCTCCTGCAGGAGCCTGCGTGGAATTGCAGCTTAATTAATTAACTGCATTAATTAATTGAACCAAACCACAGCGAGCACCTGCATCCCTGGCAGTGTCCCAGGCCACGCTGGACAGGGCTTGGAGCAGCCTGGCATGGTGGAAGGTGTCCCTGCCCATTCAGGTCCCTCCAGCCTGGACCATTCCAGCATTCCATGGGCAGATCCCAGCCTGAGGGGCTGGAATCTTGTCCCAGGGTGCCACAGGCACTGGGAGGAGGGTGAGGATGGGAGGGAGTGGCAGCAGGAGCCCCATGGGACACAAACAGCCCCAGTTCTGGGGTAGCTGGAGCTGCCTTGGTGACCTGGGCAGGGATCCCTGGAGCAGCAGGTCCTGGTCCCCCCGTGCCCCTGGTTCTGTGGAACAGGAGGGAATTTTGGCAGTAGAATCATGGAATTGTTCAGGCTGGAAGAGCCCTCTGAGATCATCCATGCCAGCCATTCCCAGCACTGCCCCGTGTCCCCAAGTGCCACATCCAGAGGGCTTTGGAATCCCCCCAAGGATGGGGACTCCACCCCTGCCCTTTCCGGGAAGGAATTTCCTCAATTTCCACCCTGAGGTCGTTCCCTCTCCTCCTGTCCCTGTTCCCTGGGAGCACAGCCTCAAACCTCTCACTCCCATCCTTACACCCCAAATTTCATCCACAGACTTCTGCAAAATGCATTTTTGCTTTCCTGGAGCTCAGACTGACAGCTGTCCTGGTTTGTCCGTGCACCACTCTCTGCAGGATGGGCTCTGGCTGAGAGGGAGGAACCATTTGCAGTTTTCTGGTGCTAATCTGGGGAAGGGGAGCTCTGGAGCTCTGGAGAGGAGCCTGGTTTGGGGCACACCTGCAAGGATTGGTGTTGGAATAAGGGATTGAGGCACATCCTGAGCCTGACACTCCTCTGCTGCACTGCTGAGGCTGCCACGTGTGGCAGGCAATTTGATTTTTGCCTCATTTTGGGTGTTTTTACCCCTCTCTGACCGAGATCTGAGCCCATCCCCTTGTGTCCCCACGGGCGAGGAGCGGATATTGGAGCCCTGGGAACACGGAGCCTGAGAGATTACATTAATGAATAAATTACATTTATTGCTCGTCAGAAAGGGCTGGGCGGGACTTCATTGACCTCAGGGGAGAACTGACTTGATCTCCCTCAAGAACTGCTCCTGTTTGGTTGCCTGGACCCCTCAGAACCCTTGGAGCTGGACGTGGCACCCAGGGAAACATCGGGAGCAGCAGAGGGAGAATGACGATCTCCTGCCGTTATTTTCAAAAGAACGCTCTGGGCAGAGCTTTAATGCATTAATTCTGCCAGCAGCCAGCATCCCCCCCTCTCAGGGAGCAGCTCTGAGCTCAGGCAGACGAGTTGTTTTGACAGAGCTCTTCAGCAGGCTGAGCCTCCCCGGTGCAGCAGCGTTTGACAGAGCTCGAATCCCCGCGCTCCTCATTCAGAAATCCACGGCTCCCGGCGAGGATGGCAGGAGCTGCATCCTCCCAGCAGCTCGGCACAGTCCCTGGCGCCCGCTGAGATGGTTTCACCACGTTGAGGGGTGGAAAACACAGAGCCTAAAGCTATGTCACAGCAAGCAGCTCCTCCACACGCAGCTCCTTGACAGGGTTCTGGTGGAACCAGCCTTGCTCTGCTGCATCTCCCAGGCAGCTTTTTCCAAATGAGCTGGAACGGAACAGTTATGGGCTATCTAAAGATTAAAAAAAAAAAACAAACCAGCTCTCAAGAGATTTCAGCGCTTCCTCAGGACGGTCTCTGAGCCAGTTTCCAGAATAAATGCTGGAGCCCTGGACAGCAGCAGTGCCAGCTCCTGCAGCTCTGCCCCTTCCGAGCCTCTCCCACCCATCGGAGGCTCCTGCTCTTCCTCCCGAGCTGGATTTCACTGCTCGGGAAAGTGGCCATTAACTCAAGGTGGGAAAAACCCATTTCTGAGGCCTCATTAGCAAAAATGAAGAATTGATCCCTGACCTGTCGATAGCTGCTGCACTGCTGAGAGCTCCTTATCGAGGGGGACTCTGGGGTTTATTCCTGCATTAGAAAGATGTTTTTAAAGCAGGGTTTTGAAGCCTGGCTGTATCAATTATGTGGTCAGCAAAACAGAGGAGAAAGCTGTTTGATCAGTATTTATTCAGTGGAGCAAGAAAACACGCTCCATTTCATCAGCTGAGCTTATTTCCTTGAGTTTTTATTGAAATATTTAAAAGCCTGGCTTGTTTTGTTTTTTGTTTTTTTTTTTTTTTTTTATTAAATATGCAGCTGTTAGTTTGTTAAAATGTCCCCAACCTCAAACATTCTGTGCACGGGGAATACCCCACACTGTCCTTAATCCCCTTCTCCAGCAGGCTCTTAGGATTTCCTAATTTTTCTTGAAATGAGAAGTTATCTTTGGTAATGCACCGGCTTGGGGTGTTTTTCTGCTCTCTTGGTTGTTTGGGTTAAATATTTGAGGAGGATTAGAGAAGGTGTTTGGAGGAGAAAGCCCCTGATAGCCTCTGGGGAGGTTTAGGTCTCCTGGGAGGGGGGGATTGGGGTGATGGAACTCCACGGATCCAGAAACGTTTAATGGCTGTTTCTTAGCAGGGTTTAGAAGTTTTGGAAGTTTAGAAATTGCTGCAGTGAAAAGCCCATGAGAATTGGTGGGTTTGGCGAAATTCCCCTTCCCTGGTTCTGTCTGTCCTCCTGGGGCAGCTGCTGGTCCCTGTGTCCCCTCTCATCCCCCTGTCCCAGGGGAAGGTGGAAAACCGGATCCTGAGAAGGGAGGTGAGGAGGGAGAGGAAATGTCCAGGGAGAAACTGCTCCAGTTGTGGTTTATGTACCACCATGGCAGCATTCATGGAATCCTGGAATGGTTTGGGAAGAGCTGGAAGGGACCTTAAAGTCACCCCATCCATGGCAGGGACAGCTCCCACTGTCCCAGGTGGACCCATCCTGGCCTTGGACACTGCCAGGGATCCAGGGGCAGCCACAGCAAATCTGGGAATTGCAGCCCAGGCAGGAATTCCTTCCCAAGATCCCAGCCCAATGTCCCCTTTCCCAGTGGAAGCCATTCCCTGTGTCCTGTCCCTCCCTGCCTTGTCCCCAGTCCCTCTCCAGCTCTCCTGGAGCCCTGCAAGGGACTCTGAGCATTCCCTGGATTTTTTTTTTCCCTTCTCCAGGGGAACATTCCCAGCTCTCCCAGCCTGGCTCCAGCCCTGGAGCAGCTCCTGGCTGTTTCTTGCCCTTCTATAAAGATTCCTTCATCCTCTGCACTTGGTGCTCCTCATTTAATCATGGAATGCCAGGATCCCAGACTGGTTTGGGCTGGAAGGGACCCTCGGGATCATCCAGTGCCACCCCCTGCCAGGTGCAGGGACACTCCCCACTAGCCCAGGGTGCCCCTTCGAGTGGTCCCACGCTCCCTCAGCTGCCCTTGCAGCCAAAATTCCTCAGGGACTGGGAGTGGGATGTGCTGAAGGTCCCTCCCAGTTTTGAGTGTCCCTGCCCTGGGTGTCCCTGCCCTGGGTGTCCCTGTTGTGGGTGTCCCTGTTTTTGGGTTCCCTGGCTGTCCCTGTTTTTGTGTTCCCTGGCTGTCCCTGCCCTGGCTGTCCCTATTTTGTCTGTCCCTGTTTTTGGGTTCCCTGGGTGTCCCTGTTTTGTCTGTCCCTGTTTTTGGATTCCCTGGCTGTCCCTGCCCTGGCTGTCCCTGTTTTTGTTTCCTGAGTGTCCATGTTATAGGTGTCCCTATTTTTGGGTTCCCTGGGTGTCCCTGTTTTTGGGTTCCCTGGGTGTCCCTGTTTTGTCTGTCCCTGTTTTTGGATTCCCTGGCTGTCCCTGCCCTGGCTGTCCCTGTTTTTGTTTCCTGAGTGTCCATGTTATAGGTGTCCCTATTTTTGGGTTCCCTGGGTGTCCCTGTTTTTGGGTTCCCTGGGTGTCCCTGTTTTGTCTGTCCCTGTTTTTGGGTTCCCTGGGTGTCCCTGTTTTTGAGTTCCCTGGGTGTCCCTGTTTTGTCTGTCCCTGTTTTTGGGTTCCCTGGCTGTCCCCATCCCCGGGGCCGTTTCTGACCCCAGCTCCTCCCGTGGCCGCTCCCGGGGCTGGCAGGATCTGTCCCCACGGAGCTCGGGTGGCTGCTGTGACTGGGAAGGTGCAAATGACACACACGAGGGCTCTGGGAGCCAATTTGCAGCAGAAGGCAGAGACTGTAACATATCCAATTCCAATCGCAGGCAGGGCAGGCAATTCCCAAACTGCCTCCTGGAGGGAATCTCGGCTGGAGGGAAAAGGTTTCATTTCGGGGAATGGTTTCTCCCCTGAAAGCAAGGGCTGTGAAATATCCACCTGCTAAACAAGGATGAAGAGCCAGCTTGTTGAAACGTGGATTTTATCCCCGTTTTGGGAATGTCGGCGCTGAGGTTTAGCCTCAAACCAAAGGGCTGTGCCAACTGCAGGGCACGGCGATGTGGTTTCCGAGCTTGTCCCGCTCAGTCGTGGGGTTCCATCTGTGTCCCCTGTGTGTCCGTGCGTGTCCCTCTGCCACCCTGCCCAGGAGCCCAGCCCGGACTGGGGGAACGCTGGTGCTGCCATGGCAGCGCTGGTGGAAGCTGGGGGTGCCGCGCTGGGACTGAAATCTCTCCTCTTCATGGCTCAGCTGCTTCTCCTGGAGGGGCTTTTGTGCTCCAGGAACACCATTCCCAAAGCTGAGGAACCCTGGGTGTGCTCAGGGCTTGGCCACCAAAGATCTGCCTTGGGAGATTTGCAGGTGGGGTATCAGCACTGGGAGGGATTTCATGATGAACTTCAGGTTTGTTCATCATTTCTTCCCTCAAAACCTTCATTTTCTTAGCTAGAATTCCCTGCATTTCTTAGCTAGAATTCCCTGCAGTCATCCCGTGTTTGAACTGCCTTTCCTTCCCCTTGCAGGTAGAATTTTGCCCTTAGAAACTGTGGTAGGAAGAGCTGCTGAGCTGCTCTATTATCAGTGCCCCAAATATCGACCAGCAGCAGCCCAGGATGTTGGAAAGCTGCTGGAAATTGGGATCAAAGCCCTGATTCCTCCCACCTGTAGGTTCCTACAGCTCTATCCTAAAACTGGAGCACCTAAACGGGTGCAGAGTGGAGAATCCAGAGGTGGAAATTCCTCATGGCCCTGTCCCTGCCCTGTGTCCTTGTCCCCATCCCGGTGCTCCTGCCAGCAGAGAGAGGCGAAGAGCCACAGCCACAGCTCAGCTCATTAATGAATGCACAGTCCATTAATAAATGCCCACTTTGGGATTTTTTTAATGCCAACAATGGGTTAAACGTGCAGTCCATTAATAAATGCCCCCTTTGGGATTTTTTAATGCCAACACAGGGGTTAAAATTCACTAATAAATGCCCACTTTGGGATTTTTTTAATGCCAACAATGGGTTAAATGGACAGTCTATTAATAAATGCCCACTTTGGGATTTTTTTAATGCCAACAATGGGTTAAATGTGCAGTTCATTAATAAATGCCCACTTTGGGATTTTTTTAATGCCAACAATGGGTTAAACGTGCAGTTCATTAATAAATGCCCCCTTTGGGATTTTTTAATGCCAACAATGGGTTAAATGTGCAGTTCATTAATAAATGCCCCCATTGGGATTTTTTTTAATGCCAACAATGGGTTAAATGTGCAGTTCATTAATAAATGCCCACTTTGGGATTTTTTTAATGCCAACAATGGGTTAAACGTGCAGTCCATTAATAAATGCCCCCTTTGGGATTTTTTTAATGCCAACAATGGGTTAAATGTGCAGTTCATAAATAAATGCTCCCTTTGGGATTTTTTAATGCCAAGATGGGGCTTAAGGGCACAGTTCATTAATAAATGTACAGTTCATCAAGAAATGCCCCCATTGGGATTTTTTTTTAATGCCACAAAGGGGTTTAAATTTCATTAATAAATGCCCCCCATGGGGATTTTTTTAAATCCCAGCACAGGGTTTAAAGTTCATCAATGAGTTCATCAAGAAATGCCCCCATTGGGATTTTTTTTTTTTTTAATGCCAAGACGGGGTTTAAGGGCCCAGTTGATTAATAAATGTACAGTTCATTTTTTAATGCCACCAAGGTATTTCAAACCACATTTCGCTCATAAATGCCCCCATTTGGATTTTTTTAACGCTTCCCCCACCTTTTCCCTGTTTGTGCAGGGGGGTCAGGGGGTGGGGGGGATGTGGTGCCCTAAAGGAACCAACCTGGGAAGCTGAGAGGGGGGAGATAAACCCCAAGTGGAGGCTGGAAATTAATCCATTAATTAAAAATGAAATTAATAATTAAAAATTAAAAAAAATTGGAAATGAAACCCAGCAATAAACGGCCTGAGCTGAGTAAAATCCTCGTAGCTGCTGGGGTTTAGGATTTTTTTGATTTCCCCTCTTTGCTGTAGGATCGTGGGGTGGACAGGAGCTGGGGTGGTCACCTAGTCCAGCACAGCTGGATTTGCAGCTGGAGTTCTTGGTGTTTACCTGCCCCTCCTGTCAAAACGAAAGGACAGCAATTTGTGAGAACCAAGAACGGCTCAATCCCTGATTTTGTGCCCTCAGGTTCACCCTTTCAGCGTCAGAGAGAGAAAAAAAAATTAAAAATTAAAATATTAAAAAAAAAAAAAGAAAAATTTGAAAAATTGAAAAAAAACCCCAATGGAAATAACGTTGAAAATATTTAAAAAAAATTAAAAATTAAAAATTAAAATCTAAAAGGAAATTTAAAAATGAAAAAATAATTTTAAAAATTTAAAAGAATAAAATTTATAAAAATGAAAAAATTAAAAAATAATTTTAAAATTAAAAATATTAATAAAATTTGAAAAATAAAAATTAAAAATAATTTTTAAAAAATTAAAAAATAATAAAATTTTTAAAATTTAAAAATAATTAAAAATATTAAAAATTAAAAAAATTAAAAAATAATATCATTAAAATTAAAAATTAAATTTAAAAGTGAAAAAAATTAAAATAATTAAAAAAGAAATTTTTTAAAAATTAAAAAATGAAAAAATTAAAAAATAATTTAAAAATTAAAAAAATTATAAAAATTAAAAAACAATAACATTTTTAAAAATTTAAAAATTAAAAAATAATTTAAAAATTAAAAAAATAATAAAATTGAAAAAAATTAAAAAATAAAAAAAATAATAAAATTTTAAAAACTTAAAAAATTTTAAAAATTAGAAAAATAATTAAAAAAATTTAAGATAATAATAAATTTAAAAAATAAATAAAAAAAAAAATGAAATTTTAAAATCTTAAAAAATTAAAAAATAATTTAAGAAAATTTAATATAATAATAAAAAATAATAAAAAATAAAATAATAAAAATAATAACAAAATTTTGAAAAATTAAAAATAATAAAATTTTTTAAAAAATTAAAAAATAA
The DNA here is from genome assembly GCF_963662255.1 of Cinclus cinclus. Classification (NCBI taxonomy): domain Eukaryota; kingdom Metazoa; phylum Chordata; class Aves; order Passeriformes; family Cinclidae; genus Cinclus; species Cinclus cinclus. The sequence continues at coordinate 928,727 of NC_085050.1, forward strand.
TTTAAAAAAATAATAAAATTGAAAAAATAAAATAAAAATTAATTTTATAAAATAACAAAAAATAATAATAAAATTTTAAAAAACTTTAAAAAAACGAAAATAAAATCAAAAATAATTTAAAAAATTGAAAAAAAAAATTAAAATACTAATCCAATCCCCCCCGGAGCGGTTGTCTCCACCGGGGCCCTGCAGAGTCCCCGGTGACAGCGCGGCCGCTCGGAGCCGGTTCCGGGGCAGCGTGAGCCACGGCCGGAGCCCTCGGTGGGGCTGGAGCGGGAGAGGCTCAATCCCAATCCCAATCCCAATCCCAATCCCCCGGGCAGAGCCCAATCCCAATCCCAATCCCAATCCCAATCCCAATGCCCCCGGGCAGAGCTCAATCCCAATCCCAATTCCACAAGGCAGAGCCCAATCCCAATCCCCCCGGGCAGAGCCCAATCCCAATCCCACCAGGCAGAGCCCAATCCCAATCCCAATCCCCCCCGGGCAGAGCCCAATCCCAATCCCCCCCGGGCAGAGCCCAATCCCAATCCCCCCCGGGCAGAGCCCAATCCCAATCCCAATCCCCCCAGGCAGAGCACAATCCCAATCCCCCCGGGCAGAGCTCAATCCCAATCCCAATCCCCCCAGGTAGAGCTCAATTCCAATCCCAATCCCAATCCCAATCCCAATCCCAATCACCCCAGACAGAGCCCAATCCCAATTCCCCGGGCAGAGCCCAATCCCAATCTCCCCGGGCAGAGCTCAATCCCAATCCCAATCCCAATCCCCCCAGGCAGAGCCCAATCCCAATCCCAATCCCAATCCCCCCGGGCAGAGCTCAATCCCAATCCCAATCCCCCCAGGCAGAGCCCAATCCCAATCCCAATCCCAATCCCCCCGGGCAGAGCTCAATCCCAATCCCAATTTCCCCGGGCAGAGCCCAATCCCAATGCCCCGGGCAGAGCTCAATCCCAATCCCAATCCCAATCCCCCCGGGCAGCTCTCGGAGCCGTGGCTTTTGCTGGCGGTGCTGAGGAAGAGGGATCAGAGAGGTCCCTTTGCAGTAAAATGTCGTTCCCCCGCTCCGCTCCGCTGTCCTGCGGGACCCGACGGAGCCGGGATGGATCCTCGGGATGCCGCTCGCTTTTCCTGGCGGGGAATCGTCCCTTGGCCGCGGGAATGTTCTCGGTGTCCCTGGGGCCGCTGGGTTTGAGGCATCGTTTCAGAGGAGCAAAGGAGGGAGCTGCAGCTCCGAGGAGCCTCCCTGATGCCAGGTGCTGCTCTCCCTCACCGCGAACCCACAAACTTTGTCCCGGCCCATCCCTCGGGATTCAGGGAGTTTATCCCAAGCCACCCCCAGGTCACGGAGCAGATCGCCTTTGGCGTGCCTGAAATGAGGCGGAACAAATCTGAGCTGGATTTGGGAGCCTGGCTCGTCGGGGCACCTCTGAAAGTCCCATCCCACCCAAACCATTGCACGGATGGCGTCCAGACCATTCCATGGATTCCGGTGGTACCCAAATCCTCCTGCAGCCCCGTGCAGTGATGGTTCTGGGTGAGTGATTCTCACTCTGCTCAAGCCTTTCCAGCAGAGTGCTGGGAGGATTTAATTAGTCAATGTTTATTGAGTGCTGGGAGGCTGCACCCTGTTAGTTCAGAGCTGCCCGATTTCATCCCTGGGAATTCGGGTCTGGTTCCACCCGCGCTTAGTTTGGGATCTGGCAGCGGCTCCTGGTGCTGGGAATCAGCAGGGCCAGGGCAGTGTCCTTGTCCCCTGAGCTGGGACAGCTCTGAGAGCCCTGGAGGTGCTGCAGAATTCCTGAGGGAGCTGGGAAGGGGCTGGAGAATTCCTGAGGGAGCTGGGAAAGGGAATGGAGAATTCCTGAGGGAGCTGGGAAAGGGATGGAGAATTCCTGAGGGAGATGGGAAGGGGCTGGAGAATTCCTGAGGGAGCTGGGAAAGGGAATGGAGAATTCCTGAGGGAGCTGGGAAAGGGATGGAGAATTCCTGAGGGAGATGGGAAAGGGCTGCAGAATTCCTGAGGGAAATGGGAAGGGGCTGGAGAATTCCTGAGGGAGCTGGGAAGGGGCTCAGCCTGGAGAAAAGGAGGATCCTGAGGGATTTTTTTCCCTCTCTGGAATTCCCTGACAGGAGGGGACAGCCGGGGGAATTTGGGATTTGGGATTTGGGATCTGCTCCCAGGAACAGGGACAGGAACAGAGGGAACGGCCTCAGGGGTGGCTCGGGGTGGAAATTTGGGAATTTCTCCATGGAAAGGGTGCTCAGGGATTGGGATTGCCCAGGGAGGTTTGGGGTGCCCATCCCTGGGGGATTTCAGATCCCTGTGGATGTGGCACTTGGGGACACGGGGCAGTGCTGGGAATTGTTGGAATTGTTGTCCTAAATCTTTTCCAACCCAAAGAATTCCCTGATCCTCTGATTCCCCTCAGTGGCTCAAAATCCCAAAGGAGTTTCCCTTTGGCATCCAAAGGAGCTTCGGGTGCCTCCCGTGCTGGCTCATTTCGGTGTCAGGAGGGGCAGGCAGTGAATTTGTGATTTATCCCACTCCTGGGCTCAGTCGAGATTTGTGTCCTGAAGAACCAAAACCTTTCTAGTGCAGATTTTAGGAGCAGGGCTGTAAAAACTCCCGTGGGGAGGTTTCCTGTGAGGAACAAGAAGAGATAGAAGATGGTGTTGTCTCATTTTCCAGGTTTTTCAGGAATGCCAGGCAGCAGATTCCATGTCTGTGAGCAGGTGGAGTTGTTCACAGATATGAAATATTAAAAAAAATATATATAATAAATAAAAATAAAAATATAATAAAATACAAAATAAAAATACAAATTATAGTAAAAAAACAAAATATAAAATGTAGAAAATATAAAATATAATAAAAATATAATTATATAACAAAATATAAAAATAGAATAAAATACAAAAATATAAAAATATAAAAATAATATAAAAATATTCCCCTCCCTTATTTCAGTCTTTTGAACAACTGGGAATATTGGAAAGCACATCTGGGTTGGGGGCACGGGAAGGGAGCTTGGTGTGCTCCAGGAGGAGCTTTGCTGCATCCCACGTTCTGCACCACCCAATATTTGGAATTCAGCGTGGGCTGGATGATCCGAGCTGTGCTTTAATAAACCTCACAGCCCCCAGAGTGTGAAACCACTGGCAGTTCCTGACGGGGTGCAAACTCCAGGCTGTTACCTCGTTAAAATCTGAATTTCCTGGGTGCAGCCAGGGCCTGCTGGAAGGTGAGAACATCCCTGGTGGAGCAGGAAGGGAACAGCTTTTGGAGTGGAGCTGGACAGATGAAACAAATTAATTAAAAATGCTCGTTTTTAAATTATTTCCTCTTTAACCTCATCCTTCCAAGGGGGGTTTTGTTGTGTTAGTCTAACCCAAGCAGACCCCACTAAAGGGTTTCTGCAGGGCTCAAACCTCTGGGATTTCCTTCCCACGTTGGCCTCATCTACCCTGTGACTCCTAATTAGTTCTTTGTCTAGAATTGTGCCTTGTCATGATGAGTGATTAACGAGTGATTAATTTTTCCTCCAGGGAGTTTATTCCTGGCGTGGCATAGCCGGAGCAGGCACCCATGGATTTAGGATCACTTCTTAAGGGGTGGCACCGGGTGGTTTTCAGCTGAAGGAGGATTGGATTGGTTTGGGTTAGAAAGAAGATTTTCGTGGTGGGGGTGACAAATGAATGCCCTGAGTCTCTGAGTGCAGGACTGTGAAATATTTAATGGGAGGAGGCTCATCCATTAAGGAGAACTGGAACCCTCCGTGCTGTTTTTGTAGTGACAGGTGTTGGTGAAGAGATTGGGGCTGGATGGATTCTTTAAATAAATTCTCTCTCTCTCTTTTTTTTTTTTAACTATCTCTAAGCTGCAATTCTGCTGCTAAATAAGGATTGCTAATGAATGTCCTGACAAGCAAAGATCACATCTATTCCCGAGATTTATTCCAGTCTCCATCTCCTCACCACAGCTTTGGTTCTCTTCAGATTCTGGAGGTCTTTGAGACCTTGCCTTCAGCATCAAAGTGATATTTAAGGTGATGCTTCTGGACAACTGAATTCAGCTCCTGAGTTCATTCAATCCCAGAATCCTGGAATGGTTTGGGTTGGAAGGGACCTCAAATCCCACCCAGTGCCACCCCATCCATGTTCAGGGACAATTCCCACTGCCCCAGGTGGATCCAACTTGGCCTTGGACACTGCCAGGGATCCAGGGGCAGCCACAGCAAATCTGGGAATTGCAGCCCAGGCAGGAATTCCTTCCCAAGATCCCAGCCCAATGTCCCCTTTCCCAGTGGAAGCCATTCCCTGTGTCCTGTCCCTCCCTGCCTTGTCCCCAGTCCCTCTCCAGCTCTCCTGGAGCCCTGCAAGGGACTGAGCATTCCCTGGATTTTTTTTCCCTTCTCCAGGGGAACATTCCCAGCTCTCCCAGCCTGGCTCCCAGCAGAGCTGCTCCATCCCTCTGCTCATCCTGGTGCCCCCTCTGGACTCTCTCCAGCAGCTCCAGCTCCTCCTGTTCTGGGGTCCCCGAGCTCAGAGCTTTAACTCTGCTACAGGTGGGGACAAAAGTGGTGACTCTTCCTCAAAAAAACTGCAGGAAAATCAGAATCCTGGGAAGGATGGTTGGAAATCTCTTCCATGAGTCCTGAAAAGGTGAATCTGAGACCACTTGTGAGCAGCCTGGAGCTGATTCCAGCCCATCCATGAAGGATCTCTCCATGGAGCAGAGCCTGGAATGGCCCCTGAGTTCTCCCAGGGGGAAGTTTCAGGCTGGTGAAAATCCCATTCCTGCCTGCTTGGGATGCAGGGGGAGAGGGGAACATTGAGGGAACACTGCTCCAACCCTCTGGTGTAATCCCACCCTTGAGCACCCAAAATTGAATGGGAGCAAAGCCCCGGTGGAGCTCAGAGCCATCCAGGGGAAATCCTCCATCCCAGGAGATCCAGGCTGGTCACATCCAGCAATCCTGCGCTGAAACCTAAACCCAGCGCGGGTCTGGAGTGGTTCCCTGTGCTCCAGAGAGCACTCCCCAGTTTCCCAGTGGGATGGATGAGGTGGGAACGTGGTGGCTGTTCCTCCAGGATGGCTGGAATGAAATCCCAGCAAATCCAAAGCCTCCTCTCCCAAAGGAGCCTGGGGCTGGCAGGACTCTCAGGGAGCTGGAGCTGCTGGAAGACGCTGCAGACAGAACAGGAATTAGAGGAGAAAGAAGTGAAAACGAGCTGGCAGGATCCTGAGGTGACTCATCAGGTGCATCTTGTGAAGTCTCTTTCGGAGAAGTAATGAAACCGCGTGTTCTAACAATATTTGCACTGCAGCAGGGAAAGGCATAAATATTGGGATCAATTAATGAAATTGGAGAATTTGACCAAAAAAGCCCTCGTGCTGGCTCAGAAACCATCCCTCTTCCTTTTTGCTGGTGTCAGTGCCTGCATTTGGAGAGGAAAATCCCGCAGTTCTGTTTCCCACCCTGAGGGAAGGAGATCTGGGCAGCTCTGGGGTCACTGGGACGTGCTGGGAAGGCACCTGGAGCGCAGGGAATTCCACCTTCACCCCATGGAAGTTCTCCAGCTGGGCAGGCAGAGAGCTGGGCACTGTCTGGGCATGGAGCCTCCTTCCCTTTGGGTTTTGGGATTTGGACCCACCTGGTCTTTACCACCCCAAGGGTTGTCCTTTGTGTCCCCCAACCTCTGATTTCCACCTGGAAAAGGGGGAATGGTGATCTTCATTATAAAGGGAATTTTTCCTCAGGAAGAAGCCTGTGTGTGTGTGTATGTGTGTGTGTGTGTGTGTGTGTGACCTTTAGATCTTCAACTCCTCATCACAAGCAGTGGAGTTCACCCCAGAGCTTCATTTTGGAGATGAACCAGGAGTGAAATTTGGGGTTGTCGGTATCAGTGGGTCAATTAATGCAATTTATAGCAGATTAATTACCTTATTTATATTTGGGAATGGCAATAAACCTGGGGTGAGGGACAAGACTTAATGAAGAGCCTGGCAATGATGAGCTCAGCAGGGTGAACACCTCATTTTCAGGGTGTGCCCCAGCACCTGGGTGGGTAGATTTTAAAAAGAGCCATCACCAGCCTGGCATTCAGCAGGAGCAGAACTCCCCAGGTTCCCCTGGCTCCAGCACAGCTCTCCTTGGAATAATTCCCCTGGTTCCTGGCGGCCTCCTCTCGAGAGGATGTTGACAAATTGGAGAGAAGTAAAGGAGCCACGAGGGTGGGGAGAGATTGGCAAAGGAGCCTTGCCAGGCTCCTGGCTCACAGAAAATCTCTGTTTTTTTGCATTTCAGTGGAGGTTAAAGGGTGGATTTGCAGCTCCAAGTACCTGAGGGAAGAACAGACCCAGGCAGAGGTGCTGAAAATGAGTTTTTAACAGCAAAACCCGGAGTGTGCAGGGACATTTCAGAGTCCTGGCTTTGCAGCCACATCTGGAACGATGCACATCAGCACCTGCTGGGTCTGGAGGTTTTAATTTGGGTTTAGGTGGAGTCACCTGTAGGAACGATGGTGGGTAGGAACGGATGGAGATCTCTGAAGTTAGGGTTTGGAATTTGTGGTTTATGGCAAAGGGTGTGGGTGCAAGGGACCTGACTGGAGCTGCCAGGCACAGCTTGGAGCAGGCACCAGAGAGCAGGAGAGGGAGAGGGAGAGGAAGAGGAAGAGGAAGAGGAAGAGGAAGAGGAAGAGGAAGAGGAAGAGAGCGAGGTTCCCGTTACAATACAATAAATCTTCTGTGCTGAATGTTCTCATTTTCACTGACCAGTCTAATACAAAATGCAAATCCTACAGCATGTACACACAGCCTGTAAGAATCATTACACTGCCACGCTGTGTTACGTTTTAAACCCTAAAAACTCCTCTGTGACCCTTCTGCCAGGCTGGCAGGGTCTGCTCTGACCCTGGAGCTGTGTGCAGGCAGAGGGAATTGTTCAGTCCAGAGGGGATCACTTCCAGCTGCCCACACTGTTGTTTTCAGCTGTTCAGTAACTGAGGTTTGCTATCTTGGAGATTGCTTTCGTTTCAATCTCAATTATAGTTTCCATATTCTCCAAATCTTTTGCCAGGCAATCATGTTTATAAGGTTTTCCTGTTTCATCTTCCCCGTCTTGTGCCAGGGCATCCCTGGGCTTGCTGTCCCCTCCTTGTCCCACCTGCACCTCTCAGAGGACGTTTCCTCCTCAGTGTCCATCCATCCCCACCCTCTGAGCCATCTTTGGGGCTTTTGAAGGTGTCAGGAGTCACCAGTGAGAGTTTAAAATGAGATTTTTTTTCCTCTCCGTGAGCATTTAAAAATAAAAACTCTTGGGTGTTTATTCCATTTCTTGGGAGCCCAGGGTTTATTTGAAGAGCTCCTTGTGTTCCCCGCAGGGTTTGCCCCACCTTTGTTCCCCAGCAAGGCTGGATTTCCACGGGAAGCTCATCCTGGGAGAGGCTGGGCTAAATTTACCTTGAGGTCTCCTCCTTGAGGCAGCACAGAATTTGGGATTTGTAAAGCTCTGAAATCTGGCTGTTCTTGCTCTTCCTTCCCATTTAATACCAGTTTAATGTTGGCTCTTGCTGCCCACACAGGTGTGGAGGAGCCCAGGTGTGTAAAGGATCTTTAAATCCATCCCGGTGGGCTGCAGAAAATGAGATTTTTGTCCCAATCCCTTGTGTTTGTTTGTAACAGCAGCTAGAAGATGAATATTTGGGATAAAATTACACTGGGGTTTTTTTATGGTTTTTTTTGGTTTTTTTTACATTTCATGTTCTCTTTTGTTGTTTTTTTTTTTCCAGCTGTGGGGAGCTCAAAAAATCAAACAGGTAACACACTTATTTTAAAATATTTTCAGTTTTCCTCATTATTTTCAAGTATTGCTGCTTTTTCCTGTCCTCCCTCATTCCCTTTGCCAGTTGCTGTTTTGCCTTCCCATGGAAATGTAAATGCAGAGAACGCTCTGAGATTTTTTTTTATATATATATTTATATATTTTGATGTCTTCATTTTCTCCTTCCCGTCTAGTCAAGAGCTTTCTTGTCTCCAGTTTTTTTGCAAATAGTTTGACAGTTCCTTGGGAAGGTTTGTGCCTGTGCTGTACCTTCCTCCCTGCAGTCCCGGATCCCTTGGGAATTGATTTTTCCTTCCCAGTTAATTCCAGTGCAGCCTCCTGGGCTTGTCAGAAAATCTGGGGGGGGGGGAATGTGGGTAAAAATGGGCCAAAAAAAAGGGCTGTTCATCAGTAAAGCAGAATCTGGATTTTTAGGGAGGTTGGGATCTCCAGAGGCACCAGGGCTGGCTGTGGGTGCATGTCAAGGTTGGATTTTCTGGAAGATCCAGGTCCTGTGGGGGTTTTTTTGGGTGTCCCTTGGGGTGGCATCCAAGGAGGGCTGGACCTGCCTGCTGAGATCCCAGGTCCTGCTGGGATCCACTCCTGGGATGGGATCTCCACTGGGATGGGATCTGCACTGGAATGGGATCCACTCCTGGGATGGGATCCAGTCCTGGAATGGGATCCACACTGGGATGGGATCCACTCCTGGCATGGGATCCACTCCTGGGATGGGATCCAGTCCTGGAATGGGATCCACACTGGGATGGGATCCAGTCCTGGAATGGGATCCACACTGGGATGGGATCTGCACTGGAATGGGATCCACTCCTGGAATGGGACCTGTACTGGAATGGGATCCACTCCTGGAATGGGATCCACTCCTGCAATGGGATCCACTCCTGGAATGGGATCCACACTGGGATGGGATCCACACTGGGATGGGATCTACACTGGAATGGGATCCACTCCTGGAATGGGATCCACACTGGGATGGGATCCACACTGGGATGGGATCTACACTGGAATGGGATCCACTCCTGGGGTGGGATCCACTCCTGGAATGGGATCTGCACTGGGATGGGATCCAGTCCTGGAATGGGATCTGCACTGGGATGGGATCTGCACTGGAATGGGATCTGCACTGGGATAGGATCTGCACTGGAATGGATCCACTCCTGGGGTGGGATCCACTCCTGGAATGGGACCTGCACTGGGATGGGATCCAGTCCTGGAATGGGATCTGCACTGGGATGGGATCCAGTCCTGGAATGGGATCTGCACTGGGATGGGATCTGCACTGGAATGGGATCTGCACTGGGATAGGATCTGCACTGGAATGGATCCACTCCTGGGGTGGCATCCACTCCTGGAATGGGATCTGCACTGGGATGGGATCCAGTCCTGGAATGGGATCTGCACTGGGATGGGATCTGCACTGGAATGGGATCTGCACTGGGACGGGATCTGCACTGGAATGGGATCAACTCCTGGGGTGGCATCCACTCCTGGAATGGGATCTGCACTGGGATGGGATCCACTCCTGGAATGGGATCTGCACTGGAATGGGATCTGCACTGGAATGGATCCACTCCTGGGGTGGCATCCACTCCTGGAATGGGATCTGCACTGGGATGGGATCCAGTCCTGGGCTGGGATCCGCACTGGGATGGGATCCACACGGGCAGTGAGAATGTCCTGGATCTGAATCCACGCCTGCAGAGGGGTGAAAATCTCCTGGTCCCCATGCCCCGGTGTGCACCCCCGGTGGCTCAGGGCTTTCCCCGGGACCCCTTTGTTTCCCAGCGGGATAAAGGGATTTTTCTCCTCGTGCCCCAGTCCCCAGCCAGGACTTTTCCCAGCTTTCCTACCCAGGACATTCCAGCCTCAATGAGGGTTCTGCAAACACGAAAGGACACAAATGAATTTTCCTTTTCCCTCCTGAACCTGCCTTTCCTGAGGTTCATCTGCGGGTGACTTTGGGGGGACACAAACCCCAGAAAGATCCACTCTTTGTTAATGAGGGTTAATTATTTCCTCCCAAACGATTGATTGATGCTAAATGACTCCAGGAGAGGGGGAAGCAGGAGTGGGGAGGGGCTGAGCCCGAAGCTCTTTGCTGGGAGCCGGGAGGTCCCGGGTGGCGAAACTCCAGGGTGAGATTTTTGGGGCGGCCCAGGGTGGCTCTGCCGTCCCCCGCGCCTCACGGGGTCTCTCTGGGGACGCTTTCCAGGCCATCATCCACCCCGACACCAACGAGACCATCTTCATGCCCTTCCGGATGTCAGGTACGTCCTGGGGCGCTTGGGCTCTCTGGAATCCCGGGGGACCCCTCCGACCCCATGGAATTCACCCCGCGCCGGGAGGGAATTCCAGCACCAAAATCCCTGTGCAGGACAGGGAAGGGGAGATCTTCAAGTCCTCAATTCCGCTGTGAGATTTAGTGCCCAATATGTTCTTTTTCGTTGTTTTTTTTCTTTATTTTCTATTTTCTATTTTCTATTTTCTATTTTATTTTTAATTTTTTTCTTTTCCCTTTCTTTATTCCTTTCCTTTTTTCTTTTTTTTTCTTTTTTCCCCATTTTTCTTTTCCCCCATTTTTCTTCTTTTTTCCCCTTTTCCCCTTTTTTTTTAATCTTTCCCCCTTTTTCCCCCTTTCCCCCCTTTTCTCCCCTTTCCTCCCTTTTCCCCCTTTTTCTCACTTTCCCCCATTTTCTCCCTTTCTCCCCTTTCTTCTCCTTTTTCCTTTTTTCCCCTTTTTAAACTTTTTTTCTTTTTCACCCCCCTTCCCCCCCTTTTTTCTCCCTTTTCCCCCTTTTCCCCCTCTTTTCCCCTTTGTCCCCTTTGTCCCCCTTTTTTCCCCTTTCCCCTCTTTTTCCCTTTTTTCCCCTTTTTCCCTTTTTTCCCCTTTTTTCTTTTTTCCCCTTTTTTCTTTATCCCCCTTTTTTCTTTATCCCCCTTTTTTCCTTTTTCCCCTTTTTTCCTTTTCCCCCTTTTTTCCTTTTCCCCCTTTTTTCCTTTTTTCCCCCTTTTTTCCTTTTTTCTCCTTTTTCCCCCTTTTCCCCTTTTTATTCCCTTTCCCCCCTTTCTTCCCTTTTTTAATTCTTTTTTCCTTTTTTCTTTTTTTCCCTTTTTTCCTTTTTTTCTTCTTTTTTTTCCCTCTCTTTTTTCCTCTCTTTTAAACCTCATTTTTTTCCCCCTATATTTTTTTTTTCTCTTTTCCCCTTTCCCCATGCAGAAGACAGGCACTTCCTATTTTAGCTGGACCATAGCCAGAGCCTTTCCTGGCATTTTTTGAGGGATCTGTCACTATTGGGAACATTTTAATTTCGCAGTAAATGGCAAAACTCGCTGCCCACAACTTCAGGGGTGTAAAATAAAGGTCAGCAGCTTGATCCACCCTCAGTGATGGAGAGGAGGAGGCTGGGGAGGAGGAGGAGGATGATGATGGTGATCCCTGTTTTCCCCCGTGTTATGATGTTTCATAACCCCAGCACTGGGATTCCAGGAGAGGATCAGCTTCTCTGTGCCTTAATTAAATGCAATTAAAATTAAAAATTACCTCCCCTCCCCTGTCTGGGGTGTCCCGCTGTGCTCAGCTCCTCTGGCAATGCCAGTGCAGCCCTGGTGCTTTTCCAAAGGATTTGTTTAAATAATCAGGATTTTTTTTTCTTTTTTCCCCCATGATTTTGGGTGGGACATCTTCACTTGATTTGGGCACAGGGGGAGATGAGGGCTGGGGGGTTTGCCCTCATTTTTTTGGGGGATGATGCTGAGGATGATTCAGGACCCTCTGCTTTGCTGCCTTGTCCTGTGTTTGTCCCCCGGATTTTTGTCCCTCTCGTCTCTTTGCCCTTTTTGGCTGGAAATCGGATGCAGGGAGTGAATTCAGTAATGTTGGGAAGATGCTCCGAGACCTTCCAGTGGAAGTCAGGGAGATGAATTATAATTAGCACAGGAATTGGCAGCCGCAGCAGGGGGGAGAAAAAATGCAAAGGATTTGATTTCTGTGGTGCTCAATAAAATTGGAGGGGAAGACTTTGGAGAGCTTTAAAAGGAAGAAAAAAAAGGGCAGGAAAAGCAGGAGGACGCTGCAGTGGTGGGGTGGAGCTCCGGGTGGTGGCACTGAGGGACCTCGAGTGGCTTCTCCCCTAAACTGGGACATTATTTTAAATCCAAATCCATTCATTTCTGATTTTTGTGGTTTTTTTTTTTTTTTTTCCCCACAGGTTACATTCCCTTTGGAACCCCCATTGTAAGTATTTGGTTGTGGGCACCCAGAAATGCAAATTTCTGAGCACAATTCCACCTCAGCAGCTCGGGATGTTCCCACAGGATTCCTACCTCCCCCAGTTCCTGTTTTCCATGGAAAACCCACCCTCTGCTTGGGGGTATTTCATCTACAAATGTCTGTAGATTAATCTATATTAAAACAGATCATATAACATCTATATATCTTATACAAAATATTTATCAGTCTGTATCTATAGATTAATCTACAGATCAATCTATTTAATCTATAAATATTTAATTTATTGGGGGTTTTATCTATTAATATATTTGGGTCATTTATCTGTTATCCATCAGTTTATTGATGAATTAAACCAACCCAAATTCAAGGTTATTTATCTCCTGTTTGTGAGGTTATTGATGAATTAACACAACCTCTGAGGTTAGTTATTCATCTATTGTTGAGGTTATTTCTCTATCCCTATATTTGGGTTATTTATCTATTGTTGAGGTTATTTCTCTATCCCTATATTTGGGTTATTTATCTATTATTGAGGTTATTTCTCTATCCCTATATTTGGGTTATTCATCTATTGTTGAGGTTATTTCTCTATCCCTATATTTGGGTTATTTATCTATTATTGAGGTTATTTCTCTATCCCTATATTTGGGTTATTTATCTATTGTTGAGGTTATTTCTCTATCCCTATATTTGGGTTATTTATCTATTGTTGAGGTTATTTCTCTATCCCTATATTTGGGTTATTTATCTATTATTGAGGTTATTTCTCTATCCCTATATTTGGGTTATTTATCTATTATTGAGGTTATTTCTCTATCCCTATATTTGGGTTATTTATCTGTTATCCATCAGTTTATTGATGAATTAAACCAACCCAAATTCGAGGTAATTTATCTCCTAATTGTGAGGTAATTTATTTATTCATATAGAGAGGGTTTTTATCTACTGTTTATGAGGTTTTTTATGAATTAACACAACCTTTGAGTTCGTTTCTTTATCAGTTATTGAGGTTATTTCCCTATCAATATATTGAGGTTATTTCTCTACTATTGAGATTATTTATTTATCAATATATTGAGGATATTTTATCTATTATCTATTGGGTTATTGGTGAATTAACCCAACCTGTATTTGAGGGTATTTATCTAATATTGAGGTTATTTTTCTGTTAATATATCTGTTATTTATCTATTCTATATCAGAATATTGATTAATTAATCCAGCCTCTGAGGGTATTTATCTATTATTAAGGCATTTTCATCCATTAATATATTGATGTTATTTATCTACTATTTATGAGCTTATTTCTTAATTAACACAACCTCTGAGGTTATTTATTTATTTATCTACTATTGAGATTATTAATTTATTAATATATTGAGGTTATTTATTTATTTTCTATGAGGTTATCAATTGATTAACCCAATCCCTATTTCAGGGTATTTATCTAGTATTGAGGTTATTTATCTGTTAATATATTGATGTTATTTATCTATTCTGTATGAGAATATTGATTAATTAATCCAGCCTCTGGTTGAGGGTATTTATCTATTATTAAGGGGTTTTTTTCCATTGATATATTGGGGTTATTTATTTATTATTGCGATTATTTTTCTCTCAGTATGTTGAGGTTATTTATCTATTATTTGTCAGGTTATTGATTAATTAAACCAACCCCTATTTAGATTATTTATCTACTATTGAGATTATTTATTTATTGATACAGAGAGGTTATTTTTTATAAAATAACAGATTATTATGAGTTAACCCAGCCTCTGACTGAGGTCATTTATCCATTATTGAGGTTATTTTATTCATACAAAGAGGGATTTTTTTTCATTAAATATCAGGTTATTGATTAATTAACCCAGCCTCTGTTTGAGGTTATGTATCTACTATTGAGGTTATTTATTTATTGATATAGAGAGGTTATTTTTTATAAAATATCCGATTGTTATGGGTTAACCCAGCCTCTGTTTGAGGTTATTTAATCCATTTAACGTTGTTCCCACAACCTCCTTCATCATCCTCATCTTTCCCTCTGCAAAACCGAACTCATTGCCAGCAAAATGCGACTCCTGCAACTCTGAGGTTTCATTTTTGGGCACTTTAATTTGGAATTTCCACGGTTTAAGGCTCTCCTCCCAACATGAGGAGCTCCAGCTCGGCCAGGCTGGTTCTGTGTGCTCTCGTTTGGGTTAATTAAAGCAGGGAGAGCTCTGCTGAGCTCGTGGCTGAGGGTGGGAGGGGGGTGATTTCTCCTTGGTTTGGGGAATTTTGTGAGTGTTTGGGCGCTGCAAAAAGCAGCAGGGAGAGAATTCTGCCAGTTCTCCTCCTGCTGGAACCTCAGCTCATCCTAACAGGAATGGCTCGTTTAGCCCAGTTTGCCCCCAGAAAATCGGTGTCAAGAGTCACTTTATCCTCAAAGCCACCAGCTTCATTTTATCAGATAACTCAAATGGTGGAAGGAGCAAAATACACTGAATTTTCATCTCCTCCAGCCCAGTGGTGCTCTAGGCTCGGCTCAAGGCTGTCCCCCCTCCCAGAAGTGACAATGACAGGGTTGGTGACCCCAAAGGCAGGGATCTGCAGGGCTGCTGCTGTTTGTTGTGGTGGGTGAAGCTCTGCTGGGAACTTTGTGTGGGGCATTTCAAAAAGAAAAGGTTAAACAAAAAACCGAGTTAACGATCAAATTGACAATGAAATCGGCCCCAATCCAGAGCTGTCAGAGGAGCTGAGAGCTGTCAGATGAGCCCAATTTCAGGAGCTGTAAAGGATAAACTGGAACCTCTTGTCATTTAGAAAAAAAAAAAATTAAAAAAAAACACACAAAAAAAAAAAACCCAAACGTTTCAAATGTTAAAATTAAAATGTAACATTTATGCCAATCGATCTGTGAAATTTAGTGACAAAATTGGCAGCCTGCTCCAGCATAAAAACAGTTTGAGTCTTGTGTTCCACAAAGGGGGATGGGATTTCCTCAAGAGAGGCAGTGCTGGGCTCGGGCTGGGCCGTCCTTGTCCCCAAGAGGGGATTTGTCCTTGTCCCCAAGAGGGGATTTGTCCTTCTCCCCAATGGGGGATTTGTCCTTGTCCCCAAGGTGGGATTTGTCCTTGTCCCCAAGGTGGGATTTGTGCTTTTCCCCAGGTGGGATTTGGAGCCATGAGTGGGGTTGGGATGACCAGTTCCAGGCTGTCCCCCTCTCCAGGGGAATTTGCCCTGCTGAATCACCCACTCTGGGGTAGCTCACTGTGTAGGGGATGAGGATTTGGGACAATCTCCTCTCCCTTGACACCTCCAAATCCCGGGAATGTTTGTTCTTCCCTGTTACTGCCCTGGGCTTTGCCTCTCCATCCTCTCCATGCCAGCTTTGGGGCTGACCCCAGAGCAGAGATGGGATGGGATGGGATGGGATGGGATGGGATGGGATGGGATGGGATGGGATGGGATGGGATAATGGGATGGGATGTGTGTGAGTGTGCAGAGTTTGGCTTTGCCCTTTTTCCCCATGTCCAGCCCAGCAGGGAGCAGATCCAGCCTCTGGAATTCTCTCCCTGCAGGGCTGGGATGTGCAAAGCAGCTGCTGGACTGGAACCTCTTCCCCGGGCTGGTGTTTCCTCCTTTAGGGGAAGATTTATCCACGTTTAGGAAATTGAGTTTAGACTTGGCCTTGAGGACAGAGTCCCCCTGCCCCCACAACTTTTAACGCCTAATTCCCCCAACCATCCAAAATTGGGGCTCTGGATGAGGTTTTAAAGAACCTCTACGGCCCAGGTGGGAATTTGGGACTGCAGGTGACCGTCCCACCTTAGGTTTGGGGTTTGAGGTTTGAGCTGGGGCTGCTTAGAGCTCCCTGGTGTCCAAGGGGTGGCTTTGAGGCCACCAAGGGCCCTTCACACCTGATCAGCAATTAACTTCAGCCGCTGACACTTCGCCAGTATTTAGGAGCTCTTTTCTCTTTTTTCTTTTTTTTTTTTTATATTTTGTTTTCCCTTCTTAGTTATTTTTTCCCCTGACAGTAATTAAAAGTGAAATTGTACATTTCTTGACAGACTCTCGCACATATGGAGAGTTTGCATTTAAACGTGCCTCTTTCAGTCATACAGATTTTGGGTGCTCTTTTTTCTTATTTATTTATTTCCTTTCCCGCCAGAATCTTCCACCCCACCCCACGCCCCCCCCCCCCCCCCGGCTCTCAGCCCCAGCCTCTGCCTGGCCCTGCTTCCTCCCCAGCCTCATCATCCTGCTGGCTCTGGGGGACACGAGGTGGCCAAGGGCCAGCGAGGTCCTGGCCCCGCGCCTTCGTTTGGGGCTGCGTTAATTAATGCCGAGCTCCGCGTGGGAGCGTAAATTAGTGGGAGCTGGCTCTGGGCCAGGGAACAAAGTCACTGCAACTCCACGAGAGTGGGAGGAAAAGCTGGAGGAGGAGGAGGAAGAGGAGGAGGAGGAGGAGGGAGCGGAGGTGGGAACGAAACGAGGCCGCCCCAAGCGCCGTCCCCTTCTGTTCCGTGTCGCTTCTCCGCGTCCCAACGGAGACGTTTCCTCTTCCCAGATGTGCGGGGATGGCTCCAGCTCATCCCTGACCCAGGGGGAGCCTCTTCCTTCCCAAATTCCTGGGAATAAACAGAGAGGAAAAAACGCTGGGGGAAGATGTGAAGGGTGGGAGCGAGCTGGCGGCTTTCGTGCCGCGGAGACGCGAGCGGCCTGGGAATAAACGTTATGGGATTAAAGATCTGCTCGGGTTTCTCGCTCCTGTGGGGTTTTTGCAACCAGAAAACACCTCCAGAAATAGGGATGGGGTGCTCAGGGCTCAGGGAAGGGTGGCAGGGATTCTCTTGTCTCGCCTTGTTGCTGAGAATTCTTTGTCCTGTTCTGTGTCCGTTGGGATCCTTTTGGCTGCATCCCGTTCTTCTTCTTCAGCTTCTTGTGCTCTGGAAGGAAACATGGCCCTAAAATTGCCCTAAACCAGGAAAAAATGGCCCCAAAACAAGAAAAATGGCCCTAAAAATGAAAAATGGCCCTTAACCAGGACAAAAATGGCCTTAGACAAGGAAACATGGCCCTAAAACAACAAAAATGGCCCTAAACTAGAAAAAAATGGGCCTAAACTAGAAAAAAAATGGGCCTAAACAATGAAAAATGTCCCTAAACCAGGAAAAAATAGTCCTAAACCATGGAAAAATGGCCCTGAAGCAGGACAACTGCTTTAAACCAGGTAGCATGGCCCTAAAACAAGAAAAAACTGTCCTAAATCAGGCATAATGTCCCTAAACCATGGAAAAATGGCCCTGAAGCAGGAAAAAAATGGCCCTGAACCAGGCAAGATGGCCCTAAACCGGGAGAACTGCCTTAAACCAGGCCCTAAAACAAGAAAATGGCCCTTGCAGAGCCTGTGGTGTCCCAGTGCAGGCCCCAGCAGGGAACAGCTGGCCAGATGTGCTGGCCAGGCTGCCCCAAGCCTCAGGGGTGTGACGCACCAAAAGATCAATTAATTAAAATGAATGCCAGGCTCGCAAGCAGGATCAGAGTGCTTCCAGGTGGGTCTGCTGTGCTGAGCAGTTCCAGTGGGATTTTTTTTTTTCCTGCTGCCCCAAACAGGGAATGTGCCAAAAGGAAAATGGGACAATAGTGACAGCTTTGAATTATTGCCTTTGTGCAGTGTTTGTGTTTCCCTCCAGAAATACCTGGGTTAGGGAATTACTTGGATTTTAACGGGATCTTTGGGCAGTGTCAGCTGCCAGGGGATTTTCAGGGTGTATCACAAGCAGATGAAATTATATAATAAGTTGAATTTTAATTAATAAGATAATTAATTTAATTTAATTAGATAATTAAAGGTGCAGAGCTTTCAGGGGCAGTGACATCAGCCAGTTCCACCCCTGGGAAATGGAGAGACAGGAGGCTGATAATGACTGGGATGGCAAAAAAACCCCCAAAATAACAGGAATGAAATAAAGCCAGAAATGACGATAATTTATTCAAGTGCCTGGAAATCAGCTTGGCTGTTTGGAAAAGCATGAGGAGCAAAGCAGGGATGCTTTGATCGTGAGAGAACCTCTCCTCTTGCAGGTTGTTGGTCTTCTCCTGCCCAACCAGACCTTGGCCTCCACGGTGTTCTGGCAGGTAAGGCTCCGTGGGAAGGGTGGGAATGTGGCAGGGAAGAGCTGAGCTTTGCCCAGGGGACGCTGTGGTGTTTTAGGGGCAGGATGTGCCTGGATGCATTCGGGAAAAAGGAGCTGGAAACAAATCTTGGCTCCCCTTTTCATCCCACGTCTTCCTTGAGGAAGAGGCAGGACAGGGCAGCACCAAAAATCAGCTTTTGGGAGCCATTTTGTGCGGGTGTAAATGGTTCTTCCGTGTGCACATCCGTGGAAGTGCTGGCCCTGAACTCGCACATCTGCCTTTGGGAGGACAAGGAGCTGGGATTTTCCTTGGGGGAGGATGTTGGAAGGGCATCATCTGTGCAGGGCTGGGGATGATGGGATTCCTGTTCCCAGGAATTTTGGGAAGAGGCATGCATGGCAAAGCCCAGGACCTTTGCATTCAGTCTTCTGCAGGAACTCTGGGGGGAAATAATCTGTGTGCGGGGAGGTGCTGATGTGATTTCCCATTAAAATTCTGGGAATTAAAGAGTAAGGGGAGGAAGCAGGCATGGGAATGAGAGATCCATAGTAAACACACCACAAGTGAGATTCCATCGCTGAAACGAAGGAACGAGTTCTTTTCAGCCTCCTTTCTAGTGGCAAATGTCTCTTTATTGTCTGCAGTGGGAGTGGGGATGGAGCTGTGCAGTCAGGGAGGCTCTGAGCACAGCGGGACAGGGTGCCAGGAATTCGGGATTTGGTTGGGAGCTGTCCCGGGTGGCTTCACCTGCTGGGAGAGGAGGAGTGGCTGGGGATGTCCCGAGTCACTCAGGGTGTTGAAGGGCACTCCTGCCTTGTTTGGGGACATCTGGGATGGAATCTCAACCTGGCTTGGGTGGGAAGGGACCTTCAATCCCATCCCATTCCACCCCAGGTGGGCAGGGACACCTCCCACTGTCCCAGGCTGCTCCGAGCCCTGCCTCGGGCACTGCCAGGGATCCAGGGGCAGCCCCAGCTGCTCTGTTCCCGTGCCGGTGAATGCCATGTGTGTCCATGAGCTGGGACATCTGCCCGTCTCCTGCTCCTCAGGAACCTCCTGGGACCCTCAGGAAGTTCCTGCTGGAACGGCAGCTGGGCTTCTGCTGCACCCTGAGTGCGGATGGATTTGGCCAGGTCACCAGCAGGAATCTCTTCGCATTGAGGGTGATTGGATATTGAAATGGGGTGTGCCCATCCCCGGAGGTGTCCAAGGAAGGGCTGGATGTGGAACTCAGTCCCCTGGGATGGGGACAAGGTGGGATCTGGCACAGTTTGGACTCGGTGACCACGGAGGGATTTTCCAGCCTCAGTGATGCTGGGATTGTGTGAGATTCAAACCCAACAGCGCTGAGGGAGATGGGGCCAGCAGAGGAATTTCCCATCCGGCGTCCAGGGAAGCAGAGCTGCCCTCGGAGCACTGCACGCCTTGGGATTTCCATCCCTTCATTTGAAGGGCATCAAACCAGACCTAGGCCCTGCCCCAGCCAGGCGTTGAGCTGGGAGCAGTTCCCCAGGCGGATGAGTTTTCCCTCAGAGCTGCCAGAACTCAGGGATTTTGTTGTCCGTGTGCTGACGCCGCCTGTCCTCTGTCCCGCAGTGGTTGAACCAGAGCCACAACGCGTGCGTGAACTATGCAAACCGCAACGCGAGCAAGGTGAGCACGGCCGCGAGCCAGGGGAACACAAATCCTGCCTCTTCCCGGCCACCAAACCTCCGGGGTGGCCACTGAGGGGTGGAGAGATTGGCCGCTGTCCCCTGCTGGAGCTCAGTGTCACCGGCACGAGGATCTGGGCATGGCTTGAGGCACAGAAATGAGGCCTTGGGGCTGAACCAGTCCATGGTCCTAACTGGTCTGGAATGGTTTAACTGGGATCTAAAGGAGCACAGAGCAGAGTGTTGCCTGGATTGGGGGAGCGGAGGAAGCTCCATGATCCCATCTCTCAAGGGTTTTGTTCATGCTGGTGGGAAGTGCTGGGAATGTCCCTGGGATGTGCTGGGGATGTCCCTGGGATGTGATGGGAATGTCCCTGGGGTGTGCTGGGAATGTCCCTGGGATGTGCTGGGAATGTTCCTAGGAAGTTCTGGGAATGTCCCTGGGATGTGCTGGGGATGTCCCTGGGATGTGCTGGGAATGTTCCTAGGAAGTTCTGGGAATGTCCCTGGGATGTGCTGGGAATGTCCCTGGGATGTGATGGGAATGTCCCTGGGGTGTGCTGGGAATGTCCCTGGGATGTGCTGGGAATGTTCCTAGGAAGTTCTGGGAATGTCCCTGGGATGTGCTGGGAATGTCCCTGGGATGTGCTGGGAATGTTCCTAGGAAGTTCTGGGAATGTCCCTGGGATGTGCTGGGAATGTCCCTGGGATGTGCTGGGGATGTCCCTGGGATGTGCTGGGGATGTTCCTGGGATGTGCTGGGGATGTTCCTGGGAAGTTCTAGAGCTGTCCCTGCTCCCTTCCTTCTCCTCAGCTTCCATTCATCCCGTGCTGGGATGTGGGAAGCTGAGCTGGAATCCATCCAGCTCACTGAGAGAACATTTCACAGACAAAATATTGACTGTGGTGAGTTTGGGGTTCAGCACTCGCGGGTAGAAATGCTAATTTGGTACCATTTGCTGAATTTCACTCACATCCTTCCTTTGAGCTGCTATTATTATAATTTTCTGATGCCAATTAATTTTCCATTCCCTGTAACCTTGCTCAGGAGGCCACGATTTCCTTGCTTTTGCCTCTCGGGATGACAGACCATGTGTCACAGAACAATATGACAAACTTAAACCTGTCTCTGCTTTGAAACAAATACACCAAAAACAAAACAAACAAACAAACAAAAAAAAAGGGGGGGGGGTAATGGGTTGAATATTAATAACCAGAAGTTTGTTTATTGAAAATGTGTTTTGTTTTTCTTCCCAAAGCCTTCTCCGACATCCAAGTTCATCCAGGGCTACTTGGGAGCTGTCATAAGTGCTGTCTCAATAGCAGTGGGTAACTCTTTATATCTCTGGATTTCATGACTAAGGACCTGCTTTGGGAGATGTTTTTTGGGTTGCCAAGCATGTTTACATCTTTTAATTGTCTTGATAAGCAGCAAATGCTGTCAGCTGAGGTGGGGCTGTCCCTGCACGGCCGAGCTTCCCAGCAGAGCCAGAACCAGAATCCCAGCACCTCCTGCACCGTGGCTTTGCTGCTCTGTGAACTCTGACTAATTAATTGGTGGTGAATTAATTAACCGGGCTGAATTAGGGACCTCGAGGCTGCAGGGCTCCGGGGGGTAGGAGAGGAGAGGCAGAGTTCTGGAATGTTCTCAGTGTTCTCCTGGGGATGGAATTGCATCTTCTCCTGTGGATGTGTTTCGAGCTGGAGCTGGTGTTCAGGTCATGGCGTGGAATCCTGGAATGGGTTGGGTGGGAAGGGACCTTAAATCCCATTAAACCCCATAAAATCCCACTAAATCCCATCCACAGTCACCCCATCCATGGCAGGGACACCTCCCAGTGTCCCAGGTGGATCCAACCTGGCCTTGGACACTGCCAGGGATCCAGGGGCAGCCACAGCAAATCTGGGAATTGCAGCCCAGGCAGGAATTCCTTCCCAAGATCCCAGCCCAATGTCCCCTTTCCCAGTGGAAGCCATTCCCTGTGTCCTGTCCCTCCCTGCCTTGTCCCCAGTCCCTCTCCAGCTCTCCTGGAGCCCTGCAAGGGACTCTGAGCATTCCCTGGGATTTTCCCTTCTCCAGGGGAACATTCCCAGCTCTCCCAGCCTGGCTCCAGAGCAGCTCCGGGGTCTCCTCTGAAGTTCTGTGTGAAATAATCCGTGAGAGAGGAGCTTTCAACATTCCTAACATCAATCTCCTTTAGTATCACATTCCCAGGAGCAGGATCAGCTCATCCCAAAGGGGCAGGAACAGTTTTGAGGAGCAGCTTGAGAAAGTTACTCCTAAAATAAGCCCTGAACTGAGTGGTTGTGCCTTTTCCTTTGGAGCATTAAACATCCCACAGCACTTGGTAATTTGTTTTTTCTGGCCAAGACATTTTCCCATTTTTTCAGGTGACAGAAAACTTGGTTTTGCTCCTTGTGCAGCTCCAGACTATTTTCCAAAGGCTGTGGAGCTGTTGAAGTGCCTTCAGGTTCTGAGGGAAAACTCCATTTTATTGGATGATATTTACCTGTGCTGATGTCACAGTCTGAGTGTGCTGGCACTGCTTCTCCTGTCCCTTCTGCTGTCCCTTCCTGCAGAGCTCACCTGAGCTCCCAACCTGACTCACCTGAGCTCCCAGTCTGGCTCACCTGAGCTCCCAGCCTGACTCACCTGAGCTCCCAGTCTGGCTCACCTGAGCTCCCAACCTGACTCACCTGAGCTCCCAGTCTGGCTCACCTGAGCTCCCAGCCTGACTCACCTGAACACCCAGCCTGTTTTACCTGAGCTCCCAGCCTGGCTCACCTGAGCTCCCAGTCTTTCTAATCAATAATTCCTTGGGAATCAATAATTCCTTGGGAATAATTATGTCCTTGGGAAACTTTAATTCCTTGGGAATTGTTAATTGCTTGGGAATCCTCAATTCCCTTGGAATCTTTCTTTAATTCTATGGGAATCCTTAATTCCTTGGGAGCTTTAGTTCTTTGGGAATCCTTAATTCAATTCCTTGGGAACCTTTAATTCCTTGGGAACCTTTGATTCTTTGGGAATCTTTGATTCCTTGGGAATCCTTCTTTAATTCCTTGGGAATCCTTAATTCCTTGGGATGATGCACGTTTTGGGAATCAGTAATTCCTTGGGAATTGTTATATCCTTGGGAAAACTTAATTCCTTGGGAATTGTTAATTCCTTGGGAATCCTCAATTCCCTTGGAATCTTTCTTTAATTCTATGGGAATCCTTAATTCCTAGGGAGCTTTGATTCTTAGGGAATCCTTAATTCAATTCCTTGGGAACCTTTAATTCCTTGGGATTACTTAATTCCTTGGGAATCCTTCTTTAATTCCTTGGGAATCCTTCTTTAATTCCTTGGGAATCCTTAATTCCTTGGGATGATGCAGGTTTTGGGAATCAATAATTCCTTGGGAATCTTTATATCCTTGGGAAAACTTAATTCCTTGGGAATCCTTCTTTAATTCATTGGAAATCTCTAATTCCTTGTGAATCTTTAATTCCTTGGGAATCCTCAATTCCTCGGGAATCTTCAATTCCTTGTGCTGCCTCAGACCCTGGATTTTGGGAGGTTTTCCTCCACGTGGAGCATGAAGAGCAGCAGCCTTTCAGAAAGTCCTGATTCCCAGCCCTACAGGGTGAATTTGGGCAGGAATCAATATTCTTTTATCCCGTATTTTTCTCCCCGTATTTCCTTTTCTCTCCCATCCCATCCCATCCCATCCCATCCCATCCCATCCCATCCCATCCAAGTCGCAGCACAGCTTCATGCAGGGAGAGCAGTGCCAGGTCCAGAATTCCATCCCCTCTCCTGTGCATGGCTCAGGTGAAGGAATCACTTGAGACAAGGCTGGGAAAGGTGTTTGGGCTGGAGCAGATCCCAAATCCCATCCCATTCCAGCTCCCATATCCCAGGTGGATCCCAGCCCCATCTGGGAATCCCATCTCTGATATCTCTATTTCTTTCTCTATGGTTGTAATTTGTTCTTATCCCACTCTCCCCATGCCTTTTCTTCTGCTCCCTCATTTTTATGCTGTTCTGAACAGAGTGATAATGTGATTTTTCTCTCCCCCCCCAAAAAAAAATTGAGTGGATTCCTGGGATTAGGCTCCAATTCCTGATATCTGGCTGCTGTTCATCAAGTGGTGGTGCATGAAGTGCAATTAATACCAGCTGGTTTTCCTAAACGAGGCAAACAAAGGCAGGGAGGAGTAAAAAGATTCGAGAAAGACCAAGCACGTTTTAAATGTTTGGGATTTTTTATTCCCGCAGCGTTCCAGTGCCAAGAGCTGCACAGATCAGCGGGGCAGTGATGAGACAGAAACTCTTTCCAGCTGACACACTCACTCTTCCTCTGCTATTTTTCACACTTTTAGAAGGTTAAAAAATCTGCATGGAGCAGATTTTATTGATAATAATTGCTTTTTTAGATATTTAATTTGGTGTAGATGATAATTATTGGTGACACTTTGATTATTCCTACATGGAAGATGGTTTCTTTTGCCCAGGGAAGTCGGGGCTGCCCCATCCCTGGCAGTGTCCAAGGGCAGGTTGGAGCACCCTGGAAGGTGTCCCTGCCATGGCAGGGGTGGGATGAGAAGGGATTTAAGGCACTTCCAGCCCCACTCATTCCAGGAATTCCCAATTCCTGATTTCAGATCCCGGCTCCATTCTCTATGGCATTGCTGATCCCTTTTGGTTCTGGCTCAGCTCTGAATTCAGGATTTTAGACTCAAACTTCTCCTCGGGGCCAGAAGTGACTCTTGGGGCTGTGCTGAAAGGCCTGAAATTAAAAACCAGCCCCAGCCAAGGAACCAGGGGCAGCCATTCCCCGTTCCCTGCATTGTCACTGCTGCTGGCACCTCTGCACTGGTGGCTGCTGGGGTTAACCTAGGGTGGTCTCCTCTGGAGACCCTCCTGGGTCTCCTTGAAGCCTCTCCCAGTTTTGCTGTGGGGTTGGGACTGGAGCTTTCTCATTTCCCTGATCACAGCTTCAAGTTCTGCCAGGATCAGCTCCAAATCCTGTCCCTTGTGCTGCTGGAGACCTCGTGGGGACCCTCCCGGGGGTTCCTCTGCCTCCAGCACCTTCTGGCCTCGTTTCCTGGGAGCTGTGCTCAGCTCTGGGGTCAGCCCCTCCTTGTCCCTGTGGTGCCACTCCGTGTGCCAGGAGTGACCCTGGCCTGGCTGCTGCTGGTGCTGCCCCTCCCTGGGCTCTGATGGGGGCACGGAGTCTGTCCTGGGGCTCTGGCTCAGCCCTTGGTGGCAGCCAGGGTGACACTGAGCTTCCTCTGGGACAGGTGTGAGGTCACCTCCTCTGATGGGCAGGGTTGGCCCCAGTTCCCATCTCCCTCCTTCCCCTCCCTCCCCAGCACACCGGGCTTTGTCACTTGGAGCAAGGATTATTTCAGTGCAGCTTTGGGGGTTCTGGGCCTGTTGGCACAGACACAAATAAATATTTGGTTCTCTCTTAGCAACCCGAGCTCAGTTCTGACAGGAGTAGGTGTTGTGTCTTCTCCTGGGTGAGGGGAGAGGCAGTGGCTGCTGAGGGCTTTGGGTTGGTGCCTGCACTTCCAGTACATGGGTGTTCCTTCTCCTCCACAGGTAACCTGTGTTAAAATCCAGGTGTCATTATGTCATCGATGTCATTAGTGTCATCACCTTGGGCTCCCTACCGGCCCCAGGAAGGTTTTTAAAGCAGCTCTTCGTGGGCAGAACCAGAGCTCTTCATTTTGGACTTTCCCTGCTTCCTGACCCTAAATCCTGACTGTGCATGAGCCACTGGAGGATGGGGACAGCTGCCAGGGGGATTTGTGGCACTCTGGGTTATCTGTGACGGTCTGTGCAGTTACACTGGGCTGTGGTTAGAACCAAGTTGGGTGAAAACTGGAGAGGGGCAGGACAGTTTCAGTGTGCTGGTCTGTTTGGATCCTGGGGCTGGAGCAGCTGAGGGAGCTGGGAAGGGTGCTCAGCCTGGAGGTGCTCAGACAGCAATCCTATTCCTTCCTTTTCCAACAATCCCATTCCTTCCTTTTCCAGCAATCCCATTCCTTCCTTTTCCATTAATTCCATTCCTTCCTTTTCCAGCAATCCCATTCCTTCCTTTTCCATTAATTCCATTCCTTCCTTTTCCAGCAATCCTATCCCAGCAATCCCATTCCAGCAATCCCATTCCTTCCTTTTCTATCAATCCTATTCCAGCAATCCCATTCCTTCCCTTCTTATCAATCCCATTCCTTCCTTTTCCAGCAATCCCCATCCCATCCCATCATCCCATCCCATCCCATCCCATCCCATCCCATCATCCCATCCCATCCCATCCCATCCCATTATCCCATCCCATTATCCCATCCCATTATCCCATTATCCCATTATCCCATTATCCCACCCCAGCAATCCCATTCCTTCCTTTTTCCAGCAATCCCATTCCTTCTCTTCCCATCAATCCCCCTCCTGCCCGTGCCCTGTCCTCACCATGGCGGGGCTGCTCCTCCTCCCCGCCGCACGCTGAACTCTCACTCTCCATTTCTCGCTCTCCTCTCCAGGTGCAGGTGTCCCTGCGGGTTTTTCCAATCCCGCTCCTAGCTCCCGATAATTGTCTGCGAGGCTGCGCTGACAGCCTGTGAATGGGGTGTGATGTTGTCACGTCCATAATCAGCCGGGGCGGGCTGCAGCTCTCCCCTGCCTCGGCTCCGTCCTGCTCAGGGCAGCCAGAAAACACTCGGGAGCTGCCTGGGGATGGAGCAGGAGGAAAATCCCAGAGGATCCGAGGCACTGGGGATCAACTTCTGTTTGCAATGAGGTTTAAGTTTGAAATGAAGCGGTGCTGGCTCTAAAGTCTGCGTGTCTCTGCTCCCAAGCTGCTGTTCCTGCACATCCCTCGCTCTGTTCATTCTTGGGTTCCAGGAGGGAGGGCTTGGAAGTCTCAGATTGGAACCTCAGCCTGGCAGTTCCTCCATGGAACCCCGAACTCGCTGGAGCTGGAGCAGCCATTCCCAAAGGCACAGCCTTGAGCCCTGGGTGCAGTGGGAGACAAGGACACGAGGTTCTTTGGGAATGTTCCCAGTGCCCAGCACCATCCTGTCCCTCTGGGAATGTTCCCAGTGTCCTTCACCATCCTGTCCCTCTGGGAATGATCCCAGTGTCCTTCACCATCCTGTCCCTCTGGGAATGATCCCAGTGCCCAGCACCATCCTATCCCTCTGGAATGCTCCCAGAGCCCTGCACCATCCTGTCCCTCTGGAATGCTCCCAGTGTCCTGCACCATCCTATCCCTCTGGGAATGATCCCAGTGTCCTTCACCATCCTGTCCCTCTGGGAATGATCCCAGTGCCCAGCACCATCCTATCCCTCTGGAATGCTCCCAGTGCCCTGCACCATCCTGTCCCTCTGGAATGCTCCCAGTGCCCTGCACCGTCCTGTCCCTCTGGGAATGATCCCAGTGTCCTTCACCATCCTGTCCCTCTCGGAATGATCCCAGTGTCCTGCACCATCCTGTCCCTCTGGAATGCTCCCAGTGTCCTGCACCATCCTGTCCCTCTGGAATGCTCCCAGTGTCCTGCACCATCCTGTTCCTGGGGTCTGGAGCACCTGGCACCTGCTGGGTCCTGCCAAGCGCAGCCCTGGGAGTGCCCCAGGCCAGGCTGGACAGGGCTGGGAGCAGCCTGGGATGGTGGAAGGTGTCCCCACCTATGGAAGTGGATGATCCTTCAGGTTCCTCCCAGACCAGCTTGCTCTGGGATTCTGTCCCCTCCCAAACTCCTTGTGCCTCTCTGCAGCGTTTTCTCTCTTGTTCTACTGGAATGTCTCCATTTCCAGCAGGTTTGTTCTCATCCCTTCCTTCCCCTCTGCCCCAGCCCATCTCCACTACCCCCAGGAGTGCCTGGAAATCTTGGTACGAGACAAGGCCCTCTTGTCTTGGCCACGGCCCCTCATCCTCCTTTCTCCACCGTCTCCCAGACCACGTTTGTCCTGTTCTCAGCATCAATCCCACTTTTCTCCAGCCTTGCTCCAGACTGCACTGCTGTTTTCCCTTGAAGCCTCCAACTGTGGGGCTGCTGTGGTCATCCCTCCTGGAATTGTCTTGGGAGTGATGTTTCCTCCTTCCCTCACTCCTGCTCCTCTCTAGCTTCCTTCCCCACTTGCATCCTCATCACTTTCCCTTCCCTTAGACTCCTCCATTCTGTTCTCCTTGCCTTGGGAAAGCTCCAGTTGGGAAAGAGCCCAGTTTTCCATCTCTCTGCCTCCATCTTCACCTCCCAGCCCTAATGAATGAGTTTTTTTTCCTTCCTTCTCCTAATGCTCTTTTCTCCAGCTTGGCTGGATGGGACTCACCAGATCCAATTAGTTCTAATCCAATCTGGTGGCTGGGGGGATGAGGGATAACCTCCCTTGGAACCAGTCCCTCTTTCCAAGTTGACATTCCAGGTCCCTTGGAAGAGCCAGCTCCAGCTGCAGAGCTCAGGGCTGCCCCAGAGTTGAATCCCTTAAATCAGAGGAGATTTCTCCAGAACAGTTCATGAAGTCTGGAGGGTGGCTCAGGAACATTTGGGTGGTTCCGTCTACCAGCTAATGCTCGCTGGATTCCTGAGACTCCTTTATTTTATAAAAATTCCCTCTCAATATGAAGTGAAATAACGCCTTGGATGGATTTACTGCTCTAGGCTGGGTTTAAGAGATGTGGGCTTGGTCACTACCAGTGTCAGGCGTTCAAAACCATTTCTCAGGCTTCAAAAATCTTCATAAAAAGGTGGAAAAAAGCAGGGAATTTTTTTTTAATTCCCATGGTTTTAGAAATGGTGTCTTGGTAGACATGAGGTCAGAACTTTTTGAGACAAGAAGGAGAAGAAAAGGGATCAGAAATGTTGGTCTCTGGCAGTGTCTGATGGTTCTGGTTTCGAAGTGTGGTGACATCACAAACGTTCTTCTGCCGAGGGAATGTTGTTGATGCTGAAACAAAACTGGGAGTTGAAGAAATGGCAGGAATTCGAATGGAGGAGGAGGAGGGAAGGGAGAGAGGGAGGAAGGGAGGGAGGGCAGAGTGCTGCCAGAGGCACAGGAGAGCCCTGGGGGAGGTTTCTCTCACACTGATGGTTTGATCCCAGATTCCTGCTGTGGGATGTTAGGAAGTGTTGGTGTCATGTGTTACTTCAGTGTCCCTGTGTCCCTCATGTGTCCCTGTGTCACTCCTGTGTCCACTCCTGTGTCCCTGTGTCACTCACATGTCCCTGTGTCCCTCCTGTGTCCTTGTGTCGCTCCTGTGTCCCTCTGTCCACTCCTGTGCTTGTGAATCCACTCATGTGTCCATCCATGTGTCCCTGTGTCACTCACGTGTCTCTGAGTCCACTCATGTGCCCAGCTATGTGTCTCTGTGTCAATCCTGCGTCCCTGTGTCACTCCTGTGTCCCCGTGTCCATTCCCGTGTCCCTGTGTCCCTCCTGTGTCCCTGTGTCCACTCCTGTGTCCCTGTGTCACTCACATGTGCCTGTGTCCCTCCTGTGTCCATTCCCATGTCCCTGTGTCCCTCCTGTGTCCCTGTGTCACTCCTGCATCCCTGTGTCACTCCCCGTGTCCCTGTGTCCATTCCCATGTCCCTGTGTCCCTCCTGTGTCCCTGTGTCACTCCTGCATCCCCGTGTCACTCCCTGTGTCCCTGTGTCCATTCCCATGTCCCTGTGTCCCTCCTGTGTCCCTGTGTCACTCACATGTCCCTGTGTCCCTCCTGTGTCCCTTTGTCCAGCTGTCCCTGGCTTTCCAAGGGGGAAACCTCAACAAACCAGGCATTTGTTAAAAGCTGGATTTGATCTTGTCCCAGTGCAGCAATGTTCACCATGGGCAACTCCCCATCCCTGGAGTGTCCCAGGCCAGGTTGGACAGGGCTTGCAGCAGCCTGGGACAGTGGAAGTGTCCTTGCCATGGATGTTCTTTAAGGTCCCTTCCCACCCAAGCCATTCTGGAATTCTGCCAAGCCCTGGAGTTGCCCAGAGAAGCTGAGCTGCAAAGGGGGCCATGGGACAGGAGGAAGCAGCTTTCGGGCTGTGCCAGGGAAGGTTGGCTTGGATATCAGGAAGAATTCCTTCACCAAAAGGTTGTCAGGCACAGCTGCCCGGGGCAGGGGTGGTGTCCCCGTCCCTTCCGGGATTTCAAAGCTGTGGTTGTGACCCTTGGGGACATGGGGCAGCGCTGGGAATGGTTGGCCTTGATCTCAGAGGGCTTTTCCAGGGATTCTGTACTCGTGCCATGTTTGCTGAGGTGAATCCTCCCGACTCTATTCCCTGTTTCCATCACCAGTGCTGCAGATCCTGCTCAGCGACTGGTGACGGTCACAACAATAAACCCGGGCTTGGTTTTTAATGATGGATTTGCCTCAACAGCATCCTTCGGCCAGTCCCGAGTAATTAAACTCATTAACATCTCCTCCATGGCTCTTTCGCTTTGGTGGCCTGAGGTTGAGCAGTTCCTGCCCCTGCCCTGTTTGCCCTGATCCCACCTCAAGGCCCGCGGGAAGGAGCTCACAGATCAGCGACAGCAATTTCCAAACTGTGGAAAACAAACCCTCATTAGCTTCCTATATCCAATCCTTGCGCTGAGGATTTGGGAGATGGGATTTAATCTCCAGCAACATTTAATTCCATATTCCCACCAGGGTGGTTGCTGCAAGTGGGGACTGAGTTAATGACATTAAATCTGGAAGTAAAATGCTTTTATATCGCTGCCCTCGCAGTGGTGGCTCTCCCAGACTCAGCTTTTCTCTTTCAAAAGCTGCTGCTCTTCCACTTCATTGTCAAAGCCTCCATCAAACCCCTGAGCGGGGCTGCAAACCCAACAAAATTTGTCTCGGGCACAGATTAACCATATCCAGACTAAATATCCAAATCCATGGGGCAGACCAGCAAAGCCAGGCTTAAAACTGGCTTCTCCTAAAGTCACGCATTTTAGACTGTGTTAGAGTTCCTGGAGGAGTTCAGACTTTGAAAACACTCATCCCAACACCTGAAAAATATAAAATAAAAATGACCCAGTCATTTTTGAAGGGGCAGAGGTTGAGGAGGAGCCCTCACTGCTGTCCAGACTAAGCAGGGTCAGCGTGGCTCTCCTGGGCTCGGCTCCAGAGCTGCGTTTGCAGAGGGCACAGGAGCAGCTCCTGCTTGGGGGCTGCGTGAAAACCCTCTGGAAAGGCTCTGGAAATATTTCCTGGGGCTGGAAAAGCAGCTGGGCTTCCCCAGCTTCTCCTCCTCTTCCTCCCAGGCTCCGGCACGCTGGGATGTGCTGGGAGGTGCTGGGATGTGCTGGGATGTGCTGGGAGGTGCTGGGATGTGCTGGGAGGTTCTGGGAGGTGCTGGGAGGTGCTGGGATCTGCTGGGAGGTGCTGGGATGTGCTGGGATGTGCCGGGAGGTTCTGGGAGGTGCTGGGAAGTTCTGGGAGGTGCTGGGATGTGCCGGGAGGTTCTGGGAGGTGCTGGGAGGTTCTGGGAGGTGCTGGGGTGTGCTGGGATGTGCCGGGAGGTTCTGGGAGGTGCTGGGAGGTTCTGGGAGGTGCTGGGATGTGCTGGGATGTGCCGGGATGTGCCGGGAGGTTCTGGGAGGTGCTGGGATCTGCTGGGATGTGCTGGGAAATGCTAGGATGTACTGGGATGTGCTGGGAGGTGCTGGGATGTGCTGGGATGTGCTGGGAGGTGCTGGGAGGTGCTGAGATATGCTGGGATATATTGGGAGGTGCTGGGATGCACTGGGATGTGCTGGGATGTGCCGGGAGGTGCTGGAATGTGCTGGGATGTACTGGAATGTGCTGGGATGTGCTGGGATGTTCTGGGATTTGCTGGGATATACTGGGATGTGCTGGGGATGTACTGGGACGTGCTGGGATGTACTGGGATGTGTTGGGATGTACATGTATAATGTAGCAGCCTGCAAAACTTCTTCTCCCTGGTTTCTCTTTGCTTTTTAATCCCCCCCTCCCCAAATTGCTGTTTTCTGGCAGCTTTTTTGGTTTGGGCTGATTTTTTTTGTTTCAAAAAAAATTTTTTTTTTTTAATTTTTGCTGCATTTTGGGCTTAAAACATTTCAGCCACACTTTGCTCAAGGCTTCCATTTCCAGCTGAAAATTCCCAGGTTGGGGCTGTTAGGTTTTGTTTGTGCATGTGGGGTTTTTTTGGCAGGGAGATGAAAAAGCAAATATTGTGAGGAAGAGTAATTTAAAGACAGAAGTCATTCCCCAAGAACAGATTTGGTTATTTTATGGGTTGGTTTTTTTAGTCCCACTCGTGCATGAGGCTGGTTTTGATGGAGATTCTCCCAAATATCAGTGTTTTCAATGTGGTGCTCAGGAGGCAGCGACTCCTCTGTGCTGGTTTTATGAACTTGCACAATGACTCAGATCCATGAAAAACTATGGACAGCTCTGCATTATCCAAGGGTTGGACGAGGCAACAAAAATAAATCTGTGGTTATAATAAACTTCACAGCCCAAATGTTGGTGCTGGGTGGGGTTGTGTAGTCCTGACTTCTGGAGAAGGAATTGATTGTGTTGGGCCACCACCACCACCACCACTGAAATTTGGGTTTTTCCCAGCTAGGTGAGGACTGCCAGTCCCAAGGATTTTTGTGGTGGATGGGGAAAATTATGGTGATCTTGGCAAAAATCCAGCCAAGGGCATTGCCAGAAGGACCGGATGGTGTTGGAGTGGTTTCTGGCTTATCTTTTGGCTGGGAAGGGTTTAAACCAAGCAGCCGGGTTCAACACTCCATACAAAACCAACAGTTGGGTTCAGTCCTTCATTTAAACCCAATGGTTTGGTCCAGTCCAACAGTTGAGCTCAGTGCTTTGTGTAAACCCAACAGTTGAGTTCAGCTCTTCATTTAAACCAAAGAGCTGGGTTCAACCCTTATAAACCCAAGAGTTGGGTTCAAACCTTTTTTAAGACCAGAGGCTGGGTTCAATCCTTCATTTAAACCAAATTCTTGGGTTCAACAGTTTGTATCACCCTGAGTTGGGTTCAACCCTTCATCTGAACCCAGAAGCTGAGTTCAACTTCTCATTTAAACCCAGGAGTTGGGTTGAACTCTTCATATAAACCCAACAGTTGGGTTCAGTCCTTCATTTAAACCCAAGAGCTGGGTTGAACTCTTCATTTAAACCCTGTGGTGGGTTTAACCCTTTGTTTAAATCCAGCAGTTGGACCCTTCACTGAGACCCAGTGGTTGGGTTCAGCACTTTGGATAAACCCAACTGTTGGGTTCAACCCTTCACTTACACCCAAACGTTGGGTTCAGCCTTTCTTATAAACCCTAGAGTTGGGTTCAACCCTTTTTTAAGGCCAGAGGCTGGGTTCAATCCTTCATTTAAACCAAATTCTTGGGTTCAACAGTTTGTATCGCCCTGAGTTGGGTTCAACCCTTCATCTGAACCCAAGAGTTGAGTTCAACCCTTCATTTAAACTCAAGAGTTGAGTTCAACCCTTCATTTAAACCCAACAGTTGGGTTCAACCCTTCATATAAACCCGAGTTGGGTTCAGCTCTTCATTTAAACCCAAGTTGGGCTCAGTCCTTCATTTAAACCCAAGAGTTGAGTTCAGCTCTTCATATAAACCAGAATTGGGTTCAACCCTTCCTTTAAACCCGAGTTGGGTTCAGCTCTTCATTTAAGCCCAAAGGTTGGGTTCTACCCTTGTTTTAAGCTCAACAGTTGTGTTTAACTCTGTATTGACTGAAGAGTTGAGCCCAGCACAGCCAAACCCTGCAGCTGGGGGCAGGTTTAGTTCTCAAACGCCTCTTCATGGGCAGAGACCCCAAACTGTGCCACCTGCCCCGCTCCTGGCCGCTAACTCTGCTTCTCTGCTTTGCTCTCCTCCATTCCAAGGTGGGCCTTAATGTCCTGATCCAGAGAGCAAACAAGTTCACCCCAGCCACTCGGCTCCTGATCCAGAGGTTCGTGCCATTCCCTGCTGTCGGTAAGGAAAAATTCCTTTTCTTTGTCTTCCAAGCGGTGGCTGCAAACCTGAGGGTGGCCAGAGGCCACTGGGATGGACACAACTCCTTCCTTCCTGCTCGTGTCCTCCCAGTGCTGGTGCCTGAGCTGGGGCAGGCGGGGGTGGGACTCTGCAGAGCAGAATTTTTGGCAGAAAAATGCTGCAAAGCCTCTGCTGGAGCATTTTCAGCTGCGCTGTCCACTCTGAAGCAGCTTCCAACGTGATCAATGCTGGCTGTTCCTCAACCATTCCAGTCTGAGAGCATTTCAGCTGCAAAACCTGGGTTGAGCTGTGCCAAACCTTCAAATAAGCAGCAGCACTGTGGTTATTCTGCAATAAAATGCAAAGAAATGGTTCTGCTCTGGACGTGCCCATCTCAGAGCCGCTGATGAAGAGCAGCCCCAAGTGTGTGCAGGACTGAGGCTGCTCCTGGCTCGGTGGAGCATTTTATGGGTGTTTTATCACCAGTAAATGTGTTTGAGGGAAGGGATGTGCTGGACTCAGCCTTTGCTGGGCCCTGTGGTTCCAACCTGTAGCACAGGCTGAGTTATTTTAGCCCTGAAGAAATCACCAGTGGCTCTGGGGTAAGTTTTTTTTTTATTTGTGTAAACACGTTTATTTACAAAGGGGGTGCAAAAAATTGCCCAGGCATGGAGGAAACCACTAAAAAATGGGGTTTGCTCCCTGTTCCAGGTTCCTTTTTCAGCCTTTTAATGCCAGATTTTCCTTTCAGGTTTTTCCTTTGCCATGCATGTGCCACATCCTCAGAGCTTTCCTGAGCCCCTTCACCTCTGCTGCTCTCACTTTTTTTGGCCTTTCTGCTCCATTTCTAACGGGGATGTTAAAACTTTGTTGTGTCCCTCCAGCCCTCGATTCCTGAGTTGCTGTTGTTTTTTTTTTTTTTTCCCCTCTTTTCTGCCAGAGGAGCAAAAAAAAAAAAAAAAAAGACAAAAAAAGCTTGCAGAGCAGGACTGTGCTCTGGGGGTTGCACACAAGGGATCTGTGGGAATTGTTGTTGTTTTCCTGGGACTTTTTCTGGGATCTGTTTTGGAGGGATTCAGCTTCCCATGGGTTTTTCTAAGCGGGAGAGCACAAGGGATGAGTTCAAGCCCCAGGAGGGAGCTCTGAGGTGGAGTTTGAGTCAAAGGCACTCAGGAAATCCTTGCTGCAGGCTTGATCTGTTTTCACACCAAGGTGCTTGTGTTGGCATTGACTGAGGGCCCGTAATTAATTTGTTTAGCCTGTAATTAATTCCCCAGCTAATATTTTATTTGCCACGCTTCCATATGATCCAGGATCCTCCCAGTAATTGCTGGTTTGTGGTTTGCAGACCTGGACAAACCCTTAATTAAGATGTGTCTCCTAATTACTTTTGAACCCCCAGCAGAAAGGCAGAAATTCTCGATTTCTACACAAAAAGCCAAACGCTGGGGTAAAGCTGCTGCTCCAAAACCCCAGAGCTGAGTTTGGGGTTTAGAGGTGGATCTGGCAGTGATGCTCCACGGTTGGACTTGATGATCTTAGAAGTCTTTTATATAATTATAATAATTATATATAATATGAATAATAATGGTATTAGCCTTCCAGCCTTAATAATTCCAGGATTCTGTGGAATCAAAGAGTTTTCCCCATCCCTTCCTTGCCTTCCTCTCCACTGACCCCCAGAGCTGGAGAACTGGAGGGACATCCGAGCTTGAGGGTCCACCCCAAATTCCCAACGGAGGGAAGGGACCCAAACTCTAGCAGGGAAGTTGGTGAGGACCCCAGGGAGTTTTGGGGGAGCTGGGATGGGCTCTGGGAGAGGTGTCCAGGTGTGTAAAGGTTGTGTTTGCACCCCCAGTGAACGCCCACCTGCAGCACACCTTTAACACCGGCGGTGCTGGGGCAGGCCCTGACCTCACCTTCCTCCAGGAATGGTTTGTGGCAGCTGAAAATCCCAAAATTGTCCAAAAAACAAAACAAAACAAAACAAAACAAAAACAAAAAAAAAACCAAAAAAAACCAAACAAAAAAACCCCAAAAAACCAAAAAAAACCCTGAAAAATCCCAAAATTGTAAAAAAAAAAAAAATCCCAGAATTGTAAAAAAAAAATCCCAAAATTGTGAAAAAAAAATTCCCAAGATTGTCCAAAAATATCCCAAAATTGTAAAACAAAAATAATACCCAAGATTGTCCAAAAAAATTCCAAAATTGTAAAAAAAAAAAAATCCCAAAATGGTAAAAAAATATTCTTAAATTGTCCAAAAAAAATAAAAATCCCACCCATGTCCAGGAATGCAGGAGTCCAATCCAGGGGGCAGGTCGTGGAGGAGAGGCTGCCCCACTGGAAAAGGGGTTTGGGATTGGGGTCGGAGCGGCCTCTGGGGGTGAAGGGTTCCGTGGGGACAGGAGGGGAGGGAAGGAGGGTCCTGGAGCCTGAATTTGAGCAGGGGGAGGCAGGGAGGGGCAGGATCCCTTCTCACAGGTGACGAGGGGGAGGATCTG
The DNA here is from genome assembly GCF_963662255.1 of Cinclus cinclus. Taxonomy (NCBI): domain Eukaryota; kingdom Metazoa; phylum Chordata; class Aves; order Passeriformes; family Cinclidae; genus Cinclus; species Cinclus cinclus. The sequence goes on from NC_085050.1 coordinate 965,024, forward strand.
GGAATTCCAAGAACCCAATCCATCCTTTTCTTCCCCAGAACTGGGTCCCTGAAGTCAGAGTGTCACTGGTGAAGGCGTGCTTTATCCTGGACATAAAAAAAAAAAAAAAAAAAAGACACCTCAGAAAGGTCTAAAAATTGCATCCCAAACCTGAAGGAAATGAAATCTGCCAAAAAGATCCTCGTTGGAGAGAAGGGACAGGGAGGAAGGATTTCTTCTCCTTGGGCTTTTTTTTTTTTTGTGTGTGTGTGTGGGGTCAAAATTGTCGTGTTTAGGTGATGCCCAAGGACAGATTTAGAGTGTGGAAAGCGCCGTGGGATAGAAAAAATATCTGCAAACACCCAGGAGTGGGGTGGTGGCTTGGTTTGGAGCCTGAACCCAGCTCCTGTGTGCTCAGAGCGCTTTCACAGCCGCAGCTCCCAGGCCACATTCGCACAATTTCTTCCCAAATCCTGCGGATCACTTTGTCTGCACACATATTTATTTATTTCTTCCCCACCACTGTGTCTTTGAGACGTCCACGAAATCCAAGTTTAGCCATAATGAGCAGCGTTTTCTAAAAAAAAAAAAAAAAAGAAAGCAGAAGGGGAGCAGTTACGTGAGCGGCTCGTCTCGGACAAACGATCAGGGATCAGGTCAGGGAATGCAGAATCCGTGGAAAAACATCTTGGGAGCGTCAGTCAGGTCTGAACAGCCCATGCTGAGCCTGTCAGGAATTCTGTGCCAGGGCATCCCTGGCCAGAGCAGCTCTGCTGGGGTGTCTGATCTCTCTGTGGCGAGAAGGACGACGCGGGAGAGGGTTAAAAATGGAAAAAAAAAAAACCAAAACCAAACACCAGAAACAAGCAAGGGCTAAACTTTCTTGAAACGAAAGGCCTTGTTTTGTTCTTTATCTGGGATTCAGGAGCTGAAGGGTTGGGAACACAGATATTTTGATAGATGGGAAGAGTGGTCTGGTAGTTGGAATATTAAAGAGAGAGACAGAGTGTGCGTGTGTGTGTGTTCCTCTCCCTCTCGAGTGGAAGGAGCATTTGTCACCACAAATCATCCTTGATTGCACAGAGCTGCCTTCGGAGAGGGCTCACCCACCCACCACCCTCAAAAAATTAGACATTTGTTATATGACATGAATTGAGATTAATTAGCGAATATTAACCCATCAAGCAGTGCAGAAACACATTTTTGGAAGGCACTGGTACTTGCAGCAGCAGTGGGTTTGTCTCAGTTCTGGGTGGAAAGTTTTATTGGTGGGGGGAGAAGCGGTTCCTGGAAAATGCCATTTGATCAGCCCAAAAGTTTTGTGGGAATTTGCAGCTTTTGTTCGGGAGAAGTTGGGAAGTGCCTGAGCCCTGGGGAGGGGCTGCAGGTGGGAGGGTGGTGTGCAACGCCAACCCTTGATCAGACTTGAGAGACAGAATTCGGGGTCATCTCAAGGCCTCAGGAGCCACAGGCTGGGAAAGGAGCAAGGGGCAGAAAGGTCCTGGTGCACGGAGCCATTTTTTCCCCAAAAATGGGGAAAATCACGGATTGGTTTTGGCTGGAAAGGACCTAAAGACCATTGAGTTCCAACTAGAGGCAAGGACACCTTGCACTAGACCTCTCTGTAATCCTATTTGCCCTTATTGTCCCAGGGGACAAAAAAAAATTGGTTATTATTCTCCTTGAGAATCCCATTTTTTTTGGGGGGGGGTGGGATCAGAAAACTTCACCTCAGCAGACTGAGGGAAGGAAACCTGGAAACCTTCAGGGCAAAGAGCAGCTGCCAGTGGGGACTAGAGCAGGGCTGATCCTCCTGCTTTTCTGCTCCTCAGCCAGTGCCAACATCTGCAACGTGGTCCTGATGAGGCACACGGAGCTGGAGGAAGGGATCGATGTGCTGGACAGCAGTGGGAACGTCGTGGGCTCTTCCAGAGTCGCTGCCAAACATGTGAGTATGAGGAACTGGGGGAACTGGGGGAACTGGGGGAACACTGGGAACTGGGGGAGCTGGGGGAACCAGGGGAACATTGGGAACTGGGGGAACCAGGGGAACATTGGGAACTGGGGGAGCTGGGGGAACCAGGGGAACATTGGGAACTGGGGGAACCAGGGGAACATTGGGAACTGGGGGAGCTGGGGGAGATGGGGGAGCTGGGAGAGTTGGGGGAACTGGGGGAACTGGGGGAGATGGGGGAGATGGGGGAACATTGGGAACTGGGGGAGCATTGGGAGCTGGGAGAGCTGGGGATGCTGGGGGAGCATTGGGAGCTGGGAGAGCTGGGGATGCTGGGGGAACATTGGGAACTGGGGGAACCGGGGGAACATTGGGAACTGGGGGATCATTGGGAACTGGGGGAGCTGGGGATGCTGTGGGAAGATTGGGAACTGGGGGAACATTGGGAACTGGAGGAGCTGGGGGAACTGGGGGAACATTGGGAACTGGGGGAACCAGGGGAACATTGGGAACTGGGGGAGCATTGGGAACTGGGGGTGCTGGGGATGCTGGGGGATCATTGGGAACTGGGGGTGCTGGGGGAACTGGGGGAGCTGATTCCAGCTCAACACATCCCACAGCCACTGCAGTCCAGGGCTTTAAGGGCTGGGAATGGAGGAGATCCCAGGTCTGTGTGGTGCAGGGAAATCCGGGGGCTGGCCCTGATGGCTTGGAAGAGCACAGGGACACCGAGGACAGATCCTGTGCCCGATGCTTCCACAAGGAATTCCTTGTGGAATACCCAGCCAAGATCCCTCACACCTTTTCCCAAATGAGCTGAGCAGCTTTTCCACCCTGCCCTGCCAAACCTGTGCCAAAAACTGCTCCCCAGAGCTGGGTGAGGGCAGCCAGATGTTCCGACCCTGGTTAGGAGCTGCTTTGCTTCCCCTGTAGCCCACCCTGTGCCATCTGCCTGGAGCTGTTCCCTGCCCACCCCTCGGTGTGTTCTGGCTCCTGAGCATCCCCCTGAGCTCTTGTTTCCAAGTGGGATCTCAGCTGAGATGTGGAGCTGTACCGAGCACACGCCCAGGCACAGGAGTTAATAATATAATGCTTGGCATTTTCCTCCCTCCTTCTGTCCAAGGCACTCCAGAGACAGCAATTAATGTACAGCTCTGCAGTCCTCGGCAGGAACGGGGAGATCTCGAGAGCTCCATATTGTTGGTTAACAGGGGGATTAAAACAATCTGGTGAAGGGCTCAGACACACTTCTTGGAGCCAGTTTTCCTCACTTCCATTAACCGGCTCCAGGTCCCACTTTCCCCTCTCCATCCTGATGGCTGAAAGAGAAAATAAAATATTAAAGTGAAGGTGCTGTGAGAGTGATGGAGCTGGAGCTTAAACATGAAATTTGGGAGTTCTGGGAACTTCTGCTCAACTGCCATCCAATGTCTGGATAATTAATTCCTGGATAGGTTAATCCTGGTTTTTGTCATGTAAAACGTGGCAGAGCCTCAGTGTGACACAGCTGTGCCTGTGTGAGGGTTTGTTGTGATGTAGATGTCCCTGTGACATAAAATCACGGAGTGGGTTGGGTGGAAAGGACCCCAAATCCCTTCCAGTGTCACCCCTTCCATGGCAGGGACACCTCCCACTGTCCCAGGTGGATCCAACCTGGCCTTGGACACTGCCAGGGATCCAGGGGCAGCCACAGCAAATCTGGGAATTGCAGCCCAGGCAGGAATTCCTTCCCAAGATCCCAGCCCAATGTCCCCTTTCCCAGTGGAAGCCATTCCCTGTGTCCTGTCCCTCCATGCCTTGTCCCCAGTCCCTCTCCAGCTCTCCTGGAGCCCTGCAAGGGACTGGAAGATCTCTGGGCCTCAGTAAATCCAAATCCTGCTTTGGTTGCTCCTTCTGTTGAGTCAGGAAGGAAGAATCAGTGGAGGCACAGCTGCAGATCCATGATTTGGGGTTTTCCTGGGAGAGGAGAGCCCTGAGCGTCCCAAATCCCTGCAAGGAATAAACCAGCATTGACTGGAAGTTCCTGGAGCTGCATCCCAAGCTGGAATTAAAACTCAGCTCAACGAGGAGGGGCTGGAAGTGCTGCTCAGCCCATGGGGGGAATGTTCCCCTCCAAATTTCCCCTCCAAATTTCCCTCCAACATTTCCCTCCAAATTTCCACCCATTTCCCTCCAAATTTCCCCCCAACATTTCCCTCCCACATTTCCCTCCAAATTTCTCCCCAACATTTCCCTCCAGCATTCCCCCTAGAACACTTCCCCTCAACATCTCCAGGCAGCTGTCCCTGCTCCCTGTGTCCCTCCAGGCAGCCCTGAGCTGTCAGTGCAGGAATATTTGGGATGTTTGGGCACTTTTGCTCACACCAGGTGGAGCCAGGGAAGCTCTCCTGTGTCTCTGTTTATTCTGCTGCCTTTGTGACCCAGAACGTTGTGACCAAACAGCTCGTGGCAGAGCTGGCCGTGCCTGCTGCCCCTCTCCTTCCCACCAAAAACCCAGCAGAGCCATTTCTGAGCCCGGCAGGTCCATCCTGGTCTGTGTTTGGGAGGTCTGGATGTGTTCATTTGTTTGTTTTTGCCCCGCAGGCTCTGCTGGAAACAGCCCTGACCAGAGTGGTCCTGCCCATGCCTATACTGGTTCTACCTCCCATCATCATGTCCGTGCTGGAGAAGTGAGTGTGCCCGAGGGGAGGGGAGGGGAGGGGAGGGAGGGGAGGGGAGGGGAGGGGAGGGGAGGGGAGGGGAGGGGAGGGGAGGGGAGGGGAGGGGAGGGGAGGGGAGGGGAGGGGAGGGGAGGGGAGGGGAGGGGAGGGGAGGGGAGGGGAGGGGAGGGGAGGGGAGGGGGAGGGGAGGGAGGAAAGGGGAGGAAAGGGGAGGAAAGGGGAGGAAAGGGGAGGAAAGGGAAGGAAAGGAAAGGAAAGGAAAGGAAAGGAAAGGAAAGGAAAGGAAAGGAAAGGAAAGGAAAGGAAAGGAAAGGAAAGGAAAGGAAAGGAAAGGAAAGGAAAGGAAAGGAAAGGAAAGGAAAGGAAAGGAAAGGAAAGGAAAGGAAAGGAAAGGAAAGGAAAGGAAAGGAAAGGAAAGGAAAGGAAAGGTCCTCAGTGACTGTCAGGCTTCGCTCTTTTATGGAATCATGGAATGGTTTAGGTTGGAATGGTCCTGCAAGGTCACCCAGTCCAACCATCCCCAGCACTGCCCCATGTCCCCAAGGGCCACATCCACAGGGTTTGGATATCCCTGCAGGAATGGGGACTCCAGCACTGTGCTGGGCAGCCCCTTTCAGTGTTTAACAAACCTTCCCATGAAGGAATTTTCCCCAAATCCAACCTAAACCCTCCCTGAGGCCGTTCCCTCTCCTCCTGTCCCTGTTCCCTGGGAGCAGATCCCAAATCCCCTCTGGTTGTCCCCTCCTGTCCTGCAATTGTTCAGAGCCACAAGGTCCCCCTTCAAATTTCATCCAGCAAATAGATTTTTTTTATTATTATTTTGCTTATTAGATTCCCAGTTCCATCATTTTGGACCCATGTCCGGCTTGTTGAAGTTTTCTATTGATGTGGTTATTTAAACTCATCCCAGCAGTTTGAATAATCCGTCATGGATGGTCAGGGGGAGACAAAACTCTCTGAATTTAGTGGAAAACTGTCCATGATTTTCAGTTCTCAGAACACATCAGGGATTAAAAGGGCTTGGCTGGTGTTCAGCCAGAGATTATCATGGAATCATGGAATTGTTTGGGTAGAAAGAGACCTTAAAGTCCATCTAATCCCAATGAAGAGCAGATTCCAGCCCTAATTTTGTGCCAAACATTTGACTTTTATTTCATTCTCCTTCTGGACAAAATCTCTGCAGCCTCTTCTCTGCCCCAAGTTCCTTTGTCACCCACATGGTCCCCAGGCCAGGATTTTCCTGCAGGATCTGCTGGGAATGTGCCCGACAGTGGCCATGCCTTGCTTTGGGCTTCCTGACTCTGGAGTAATTTATTCTGGAGTAATTTACTCAGGGTTTACTCCAAGCCGTGTGTAGGAACCCAGGCTGAGGTGGTTTTGTGTGTTCCTACTGGTTTAACTGGTTCCCATTTAACCATCCCCCAATAAAATCAACACCCAGGACGAATTATTTTATTGCTTCAATGGAACTTTGCTGGGTATCCGCACGTAAAATCTTTTATATGCAAAAAAATTGGAGAAATTAATAAATTGTTGTCTCCAGCAGAACACACTGGGGGCCCATCCAAGCTGAAATAAACCTGACAGTAAAATGGGATTGGCACCTGAGGAGAAAATAAAACTGATGGTGAAATTTGCTCCATCCTTTGCAGCAAAACAAAAGCAATAAATCATTTCTTTGTCCTCAGGGACATCATAAATCCTCAGGTTGGTACGAGTTCTGCTGGATGCTCCTGTGCTCAGTGCAGGCCTTACCAAAACTGATTTTATCTGTCAGCTTACAGGAGAGTGCCCTCAAAAAAATCATCATTTTAATTTATTGAAAGCTTTCATTCACGTTTGTGAGAGAAAAATTTTCCTTCTCGCTGCCACGAAACTCTGTGGGTATAAAAATAATCTGGGCTCTGCTCTTGCCTGCCTGAATTCTCCCCAGAGCTTTGTGCCTGCTTCGTTTTCCATCGAATATCCGTGGATTCCTGGAGGGCTGGGATGAGAAGCAGCAGGGGTGGGGAGTGAGGGGTGGCTTGGCCATGCTGCTGGGGGTGGTGGGACCTGAGGAGCACCCTTGGGACATGGGGAGTGTCCCTGGGTCTGGAGTCCACCCACACACCTGAAAACTGCTTCCTGAAGGGCTCAGTCAGAGCTGAAAGCTCATTTTGGGGAAAACAAAACCAAAACAAAACAAAACAAAACAAAAACAAAACAAAAACCCCAAAAAGCAAACAAAAATCCCCAGACAAACAAACAAAAAACCCAAAACCAAAACAAAAAAAAACCACAAAAAAAAAAACAAAACAAAACAACCAGAAAAACCCCAAAAAGCAACAAAAAAACAACCAAAAAATCCTCCCAAAAAAACCCCCAAAAACCCCCAAAAACAAAACAAAAGAAGAATAAAACGGAAAAAAAAAAACAAAAACAAAAAAAAAAAAACGAAAAAACCCCCACAAACCTTTGGAGCATTTGTGGGGAAAGTGTAACTTTATAAATTTAGTAGGATTTGAGCTCGAGTAGGGTGTTTTTAATGGGGGTGAGATCCAGGCAGGCATTTATTATTTATTATAATTTATAAAAATCCCTACGGGGGCTGTAAATGGGAAGGATGAACGTGTCACTCATTATTTGGAGAGCTGGGATCAGGAGTCACAGCCTGGATCCTCCAGTGGGTTTGATTTGGGAGATGGGAAGGAGGGGATGTGATTCTTCCAATGGATTTACGTTTTGGGATATGGGAAGGAGGGGATGTGATTCTTCCAATGGATTTACGTTTTGGGAATGTGGGGAAAGAGGGCAGTAATTCCTCCAAGCCATTTGCATTTGGGATCATGGGAAGGAGGAGATGATTCTTCCAATGGATTTTCTTTTGGGATATGGGAAGTAGAGGATGGTTCTTCCAATGGATTTTCATTTGGGATATGGGAAGGAGGGGATGATTTTTCCAATAGATTTTCTTCTGGGATATGGGAAGGAGGGGACGATTCCTCAAGGTCAATTCAATTTGTGATTGTGGGGAAGGAAGGGAACAGTTCCTCCAATGGATTTTCATTTGGGATGTGGGAAGTAGAGGGTGATTCTCCCAATGGATTTTCATTTGGGACTGTGGGAAGTAGAGGGTGATTCTCCCAATGGATTTTCATTTGGGATGTGGGAAGTAGAGGGTGATTCTCCCAATGGATTTTCATTTGGGACTGTGGGAAGGAGGGGACGATTCCTCGAAGTCATTTGAATTATGGGATATAGGAAGGAGGGGATGTGATTCTTCCAATGGATTTCTTTTGGGATATGGGAAGGAGGGGATGTGATTCTTCCAGTGGATTTGCATTTGGGGCTGTGGGAAGGAGGGGACGATTCCCGTGCCTGCTGTGATGCTGGGTGCAGGTGGGTGATCCTGCTCACCTGGATGGGACTCCCACCCCTCCAGGGCCCAGCCCCTGCTCCCAGCAGGGTTTCAGACCCCAGGAATTCTCCCTGCCTCGTCTGCACCTCGCTGATCCCAAAGTTTATTTTAAGTGGCCAGTTCCTGGTTGCCGTCTTTCCGCTCGGATCCAGGTCTTTCCTCTCTCCCAGCCATCTCTCCATCTGCATGTTTTAACTCCCCCAGCTGCCTCTCTCGTCTCTTGTGCCATTTTTTTCAGCTCTCTTGGCTCCTCTCGTCTCTTTGCCTGCTGTGTATTTTAACTCCCGGGGCCGCCTTCTCTGCTCTCCAAGCAATTCCACGTTCCCTCCCACTGCCGCGCTCCCATTCTTCCCCATGTTTCATGCATTTCCTGCTGCTTGGACGCTCTGTTGGAGCAGTGAACATATAGAATCAATGTTTATTTTCAGCCTGCATATGCCACGCAGGGAACACGGTGTCAGTTATTTTGTGCAGATGTATTTCTCATTGAGGTTTTTATAAATAATATCCCTGCTGGCGAATTTGGTGGGGGAAAAATGTTGTATTGGTTTGGTGGTGTGTGCGGGGTGAGGGCGACTCTTCCGTGGCAATGGGAATTCTTTGGTGTCTCTGTGTCACCTCCCACTGCAGGAAGCTGGGCTCTTCACCCCCATTTCCCTTTATTCCCTTTTATTCCCTTTATTCAGACGCACCTGTGAATCCTTGGTTTGGTTGTTATGATGAAATTTGGGAAATGGAGCTGTTTGCTCCCAGCCACCATCCGAGGCTTCTCCAGCAGCCTTCCTGCAGCTCCCTGCTCCTTGCAGAGCATCCTGCAGCTGGTTTGTGTGGGACTGCAGCTGAAAGTGCAGCCTCAGGCTGAGCTCTGTGCTGGCAGAGCCCAAAATTTTGGTTCCTGTGGTCTGGCCAAGAACTGGAGGAGCTCAGTCCATCACCAGCATCTGCTGGGGACACTCTGGGGGATCTCTGAGTGGAGAGTGAAGAACCTGAGTTCTTCTCACATCCTCATCTCATCTCATCTCATCTCATCTCATCTCATCTCATCTCATCTCATCTCATCTATCTCTCCTCTCTGCCCCTCAGAGAAAACCTTCCAGAGCGTCTGAAGCACAGGGCAGGCCTGAGAAGGTTCCAAGAGCTTGGGAATGTCAGGATGCACTGGAGAAGGCCTTGGAGCTGGCTGGGCAGTGTCTGGGGAAGAGACCAAGCTGGAATTGCTGGATTTGCTGGCCATGGGCAGGAGCTGAGGCAGAAATGGGAGCAGAGCTGTTGTGTCCATGGAAGAGGAGCATTTCTGCTCTTCTTCATCTCCCAATCCTCCTCGTGCAGCAGTTCCCAGAGCTGTTTTCCTGTAAATTCCATAAAATCAGGATGTTCCCAGGCTGGATCAACACTGCAGAGCTGCTCTGGCTGAGCTAAATCAGTGGCACCAGGAAAAATGGATTTTCCTGGGGGGTGGCCAGTGCTTTGTGGTGCTGGAAAGGATTTTCCTCTGCTGGAACCACGTTTGTCACTGCAGAACTGGGGGGGTGGAAGGAGGCCCTGCTGGCCCTCGTGTCCATGGACTTTTCCTGGAGATATTCCCCCATCAGTGAGTGCAGGATGTTCCCACAGGTGCTTTTCCTCCAAAGGCCCCGTCCAGCTCAGCTGGGTGAAGTTTGTTTGGGCTCAGCAGCTGCCAGCAGTGACACCTTCAGCTGCTGGGGCTGTTCCCGGAGTAAACACGGAAACTGCTCCTTTAATGGTGTCAATCAAGCACTAAAACCCCCCAGCCTTCCTCCTTTGGCATCTGCTGTGTCCTCTGGGGGGACACCAGAGTGAGGACAGTGGTGGGACAGCAGAGCTGCTGCTGGAGCTCAGATTTCCCAAAACGAACCCAAAACGAGTGAGAAAATCTGAGGAGCAGAGCAGAGAGACCTGGCAGGCTCTGACAGGGTCTCAGCAGAAGGGGGATCTGGGAATCCCAAACTTCCTTGGAACATTGTGGGGGGGGATTTCTGAGGATTCTGGGAGCCCCCGAGCTGCAGCCCCGTGGCGGTGCCGGCGTCTCGCGGTGTCTGAGCTGCCTCTGAACCTGTTTACAGCAAACAGCACAGCAACCCCTCAGAATCTGTCAGCTGGGAGACTCGGGTTCACTCCTGTCATGTTTAGTTTAGCATCTGACACCTCCTCCCAGACAAATACAGCCCTGGTTCAGTGCACCCGATAACTCCTTCGGAGTGCAGCGCCTGACTTCCATATGGAATAAATTACAGCACCTCCTGAAAAACGCCAGAGGCAGCTGCCAAATTATGCAAAATTTAAACCACTAATGAACACTGTGATGAAAGTTGAATGAAGGTGTATTTACAAGAGCTCCAACACTCCGTGTCTGTGCAGCAGATGCACTGTCTGCTTGTGTTTGTACCTACGGACACCGCGAGCTCAGCTGAGCCTTCCCAGCACCCTCCTGCCTCTCCCAGTGGCTTCTCAGCAAAAGTTGTAGAGGGAAATTGCAGGAGGAAGAGGCACTGGGGGGTTGGAAAGGGTAAAGGAACAAAGATTGAGGGGAAAAAAGAGGAGGAGGGAAGCGTTATAAAATAAAATCCTGTTCTTCACTGTGCCGAGGTCAGGGGAGAGACATGGATTGGTTTTGCCAGTGAGACAGACCAAAAATGTTCAGTTAGAAAGTTGGGGAGAATAAAATAAATGTTTTAAAGGAGGTTATGAAAGGCTGGAGAGGGGCTTTTCCCAAGAGCAGGGAGTGAAAGGATGAGGGGAGATGGTCTCAAGATGAGGGAGGGGAGGTTTGGATACGATCTTGGGAAGGAATTCCTGGCTGGGAGGGTGGGAAGGCCCTGGGATGGAATTCCCAGAGAAAAATTCCATTTCTGTGGCTGCCTCTGGATCCCTGGCAGTGTCCAAGGCCAGGTTGGACATTGGGATAGTGGGAGGTGTCCCTGATGGGCTTTAAGGTCCCTTCCAACCCCAACCATTCCATGAGTCCATGATTCTCTTGTCCTCCTGCAGCTTTCCAGTGTGAGAGCTCTTGGTGCAAACTTTCCAACTCCTTGTTGGATAATCTGAGCCAGGGTTTCATTCCAAAGCTGTTCCTGCCCTGGGTGTGGGGTGAGGTCTCCAAAACTCCTGTTTTCCTGTGGAACAGCACCAAAACTTCTGCAGAGTCGTGGTGGGGTGGGGTTGTGAATAAATCAGGCTCCTTTCTCTGCTTCGTGAACATATCCTGCTTTTAAAAATATTTCTGATAATGTTCAGTAATTCAATTTTTAATATCTCTTTTCTGAGTATCTTTTGAGATAGTCAAAATCCACCAGGAGACAGCCCTGAACTCTGTGCTCCAGGGGACCCTGCCTGAGCAGGGAGGTTGGATTGAGTGAGTTCCCTCCCAACCTTTCTCACCCTGGGATTGTTTAGGCTCCAGAAGATGCCAGAGTTGGGTGCCAGGGGGCTCTGCAGGTTCAGACCTCCCCGTTCCCTGACCCAAACCTTTGGCAGAGCACGCGGGGCTGCGGCATAAACGAAATCCCTCTCCACCAAAGGGATGTTAATTTTATTTATTTTCAATCTGTGCTGATCCTCTGCAGTGAAAGCCTTTGGAAGCTCCTCACCACTCCCTTCCGGGGGGTTAATGGGTGAAAAGAGGGATTAGCATTGCAGCTGACAGCTCACAAAATGCAATATTTAACTCCCCATCCTCCCCGGATCCGTGTCGGGAGCAGGGATCCCAGGGACGGGAGAAAACTGGACCTCTTGGCTAATTATGAGTCATTTGTGTGAACCACACAGATTCTCCAATCTGAATCCCAATTAAGACATTACACTACATGTGTTAATTAGCCTGCTCTCCTTTTTAAATCAAGCCGTAACTCTTCCTAATTAGGAGGTCGGCCCTTGTAATTTGAACTGGCCTGAGTTGGAAGCACCCCTGAAGTCTCACCTGGGGGCTGGACCCGGGATCATTTTAAATTGGTAGAGGTTTTACTTGGGTGATTATAAGGTCCCCGACAGGGCAATAATTACAGAGGGTGCAGTTCCAAATTAAGATGTCAGGGGTGCTGTCATCAGCCATGTCTTGGCTCTGAACCGAACCCCAGGGAGGCTGTGAGGATGCTGCTCCTGGGATTGTCCCAGCGAGGGCCCTCACGGATCACAGAAGCTCCAGCAGCTTCAGCGGGACAAAAACCAGCTCCAGGATCTGCCCCTGTGCATCCCGGGGATGATCCCAGTTTATCTGCAGCAGTCCCGGAACAAGGCAGGTGTTAAAGGGTGTGGAGCAGGTCTGCTGCTTTCCTCCTTGCACAGGTCACCTTCCCTGTTTGGACAGGTGACCTGCTCTCCTCCTTGAACAGGTCACCTCATTTCCTGCTGGGACAGGTGACCTGCTCTCCTCCTTGAACAGGTCACCTCATTTCCTGCTGGGACAGGTGACCTGCTCTCCTCCTTGCACAGGTCACCCTTCTTGGACAGGTGACCTTTCCTGGTGGGACAGGTCACTTTTCCTGCTCAGACAGGTGACCTGCTCTCCTCCCTGGACAGGTCGCCTCCTTTCCTAGTGGAACAGACCAGCTCCTTCCCTGCTGGAACAGGTCACCTTTCCTCCTTGGACGGGTGACCTGCTCTCCTCCTTGGACAGGACACTTTTCCTGCTGGGACAGGTGACTTTGCCTGCTTGCACAGGTACCTTTCCTCCTTGGACAGATGACCCGCTCTCCTCCTTGCACAGGTCACCTTTCCTGCTTGGACGAAGCCTTGCAGGCTTCTGTGCAAGGATCTGAGCTGCAGCCGTGCTCTGTGCAGCACAGAGCTGCTCAATATTGGAGAACAGAAGCTTGACTTTCACAGCACAAATTGATAGGATCAACTCCGTCTCGAGAGCTTATTAGCGAGGAGCTGAGATGCTGGGGGAGTCAAACTCTGGTGTTTGCTCTCCCCACGTCTTCCCAAGCTTCTGGAGATGAAGGCAGCTTTCAGCAAGGGTGAGGAGGCTGAGTGTGCCCAGACAGGAGCAGGGGATGAATTCCTTCCCAGCAGATCCCCCACGTGTGTTTGCAGCTGGCACTGGACATGGAGCAAGGGGCTGAGGTGACCTGAGATCCAGCCTGGCTTCAATCTTGCCAAGGCAGGGCTGGGAAGGGCTGGCTGGAACCTGGGAATGGCACACTTTGGGTTGGGAGAGGTTTAATCCCAGTGATGTCACCACAGGAATGGATGTTCAGGGGTTAGTGTCGTCTCTTGTACCTTCCCTGGCCAAGGAGAGCTCCAGTGACTGCCCCAGAGGGAAGGAGATCATGGAATCATGGAATATCCTGAGCTGGACCACAGGCATCATCCCTCCAAGCCCTAGCCCTGCACAGACATCCCAAAATACCACCCTGTCTGTCTCCATCCCTGGTGTCCTAACGCTCCTGGAGCTTTCTGGGGCTGTGCCCGTTCCCTGGGGAGCCTGGGCAGTGCCCAGCACCCTCTGGATGAGGAACCTTTCCCTAAAATCCAACCTAAACCTCCCCTGACACAGCTCCAGCCGTTCCCTAAATAACCCAGCAGCAAATCCACTCCCTCTCCACATTGCTCCTACACACCAAACATTCCAACAAAACTGCCCATCCAGCTGTTGGTTTATATTCCCTTTTTTCCCCCCACTTGAATGATAGGGATCCTTTTTGTAAATGGCTCCAGAATAAATCCTTCACGATGATATTTTCCCCTCTAACACTGGCAAACTGCCTGAATCCTGGAATATATTTCATATACCAGCTTCTACCAGCCAAATGTCCCAGTTTTCCAGAGTTAATTCCATCAGAAGGGTCACTTTTGGGTCATTACCAGAACCTGATCTTGCAGGTATCTTCAGGAGTTTGCTGTTAACAAGTCTTGAATTCATAAATGTCCCCTGAGAACAGCAGATGTTAAAACATCCTTGTCACCCACAGCAGATGTTGGATTTTAACAAATTAAGGGATTGTCAATGTTGTGGGTTTATTGTCCCATTAACGAGGCTGTTTTTGCCTTTTCCAAAGCTCCCAGTGCCTCCCAAGGACCTGATTTCCTTCTGGCTGCTGGGCATCAGGTGTACCCTTGCTGCAGGTGTCACCTGTGGTGGGTGCCTTGGTTTGACAGACAGGTCTCTGCTGAGGAAGGCAGGACCCTCTCTTGAAATGGAGAATGAAAACCTCCTCCCTCCAAATTATTACAGTTTTGAAATTAAGGAGCTCTCAGTCAAAGATATGGGAATAGTAATAAGAGTTCTTTACTAGGAAAATTAAAATAGAAATGCAGTATTACAAACACCCAAACCACTGCAGAGTGAGAATCCAAGCTGACCCCCGTCAGTCACTCAGGGTGTTAGAGCAGTCCCATTAAATGGTGGCTGCATCCTCCTGCAGTCACAGATGTGGTTCTGTTGGAGCAGTGCTCCTGTGGAAGGTGCAGTTTTCCTCCAAAGCTCCAGTGATGACGTAGAAGGGTCTGGTTTTCCTCTGGGATCCAGTGGGAAAAGGCTGCTCTGATGTTCCAAATCTCAGATTTTATCTGGGTAGGGAATGCTTGGCTCCTGCCCCTGGCTGGAGCATCTCCCAATGGGATGATGGAATTTTATCAGTCCTGCAGTGGGACTCAATGATCCATGAACAGGAGATATCTCCTGGAGGGAGGATGGGTCCTGGAAGAGCTAAAGAACACTGCCCCAGCTGGTTTAACAGCTGGGTCATGAACAGGAGATATCTCCCCAGAGATAAGGATCACTGCCCCAGCTGGTTTAACAGCTGGGTCATGAACAGGAGATATCTCCAGAGAGATAAGGATCACTGTCCCAGCTGGTTTAACAGCTGGGTCATGAACAGGAGATATCTCCAGAGAGATAAGGATCACTGCCCCAGCTGGTTTAACAGCTGGGTCATGAACAGGAGATATCTCCAGAGAGATAAGGATCACTGCCCCAGCTGGTTTAACAGCTGGGTCATGAACAGGAGATATCTCCCCAGAGATAAGGATCCCTGCCCCAGCTGGTTTAACAGCTGTCCATTAACAGGGGATATCCCCCTAGAATTATGAGGGATGGGTTGTGGAAGAGATAAAGGTCAGTGTCCCGCCTGGTTTTGCAAATGGGAATGGAATGGGATGGAATGGAATGGGATAGGATGGAATGGGATGGAATGGAATGGGATAGGATGGAATGGAATGGAATGGAATGGAATGGAATAGAATAGAATAGAATAGAATAGAATAGAATAGAATAGAATAGAATAGAATAGAATAGAATAGAATAGAAAAAAAAAGAAAGAAAAAGAAAAAGAAAAAGAAAAAGAAAAAGAAAAAGAAAAAGAAAAAGAAAAAGAAAAAGAAAAAGAAAATAGAATGCTGGTTCCATCCTGCATTGCAGCCCAAGTCACAGGGTCCCCTCGTGCCTCAGCCCAGTGTGGGATAGGTGGAACTGGGGCTGTGTGTGGGGGAACTCGGTGCTGACCTGCTAAGGAGGAGGTGTCCACCCCTGGCAGTGTCCAAGGCCAGGCTGGACAGGGCTTGGAGGGCCCTGGGATGGGGGGAGGTGTCCCTGCCCATGGCAGGAGGAGGAATTGGATCATCTTTGAGCTTCTTTCCAAGCCAACCCATTCCATGATTTTCTGAAGGGCCTGGCACCAGTGAGGAGAGGGGACCCGGGGGTCCAGGTGAGCGCCGTGTCCATCCAGCGATGTCCTGCACTCGCCTGCCCCTGGAGTGCTCTAACCAAACCTTTCCCTTGCAGAACTTCGCTCCTGAGGTCCCGGCCCCGGATGGTTCTCCCGGTCCAAAGCCTCGTGTGCCTCGCTGCCTTTGGCCTGGCCCTGCCCCTGGCCATCAGCCTCTTCCCGCAGATGTCCGAGGTCAGTGAGTGTCCGGGGGGTCTCACAGGGTGACAAACCACGGCCTCTTGGCCTTCCTGGATAACTGTCCCACTCCTGGACACAGCTGGTTTCAATATTCCTCTCCTGAGCAGCGCAGCTTCACCAGGCAGGTGAAGGCTCCTGTCCCTCACCGTGGGGTTTCCTTGGAGTTAAAATATTGAATCCAAGCTCTGTCCACGAGGCCAAGAGCCTGGACCAGCCATCGGAGGGGGATGTTCTTCCCCAGAGCTTCTCTGAGGGCTTTTGCTTTTTCATCTCCTGGGAAGACCCAGCCTGGGGGTGAACGAAGGAAAGCCAGCCAAGGAAACAGGGAATGACCAATGAAATCACTCAGACCAGTTCAGCTGAACTATTTGCTTGAGTGGATCTATTTCTAAGTCATTAATTTTGGTGATTGGAGCTTTTCCTGGTTGTAAATCTGTGCATTTCCAGAGAAGGTCTCCATTCCTAAGGGAGAAAACCTCTGTCAAACAAGGACTCTCTCCCAAGGAGCTTTTTGTGTCAGCTGCAGGAACTGATCAGGACTTTGGATCTCTGTCTGCAGGTTAATTCAGATTTTTTCAGCCTGGATGGGTTTTTCCATGACTTCCAGCCAGGGAATCTTGCTGTACACTTGTGTGCTGACTGACAAACGTGTTGGGAATTCTCTGTTGTCCTTCTTGCTGTCTCCAGGCTGAGAGAAAACTGTCCCCTCTCTCTAAGAACCTGAATTTATCTCAATCTTGGAGCCTCTTGCTAAAAGACGTGTTTGCTGAAGCTTTAATGATTCATATGGCTCTTCCTTAAACTTTTTCTAATTAGTCAACATCGTTTTTGGAGCCCTTCCATGAGGAGCAGACACAGCATTGCAGTCAGAAGCTGCACAAGCCCCAGTTGCAGGAGCAATGTGATTTCCCTGCCTCTCCTGGGCTCTGTGCATCCCCGGAGCCTGGCAGTGCTTTTGGCAGGAGCTCAGCCTCAGCTCCCCGGCCATCAGCTCCGTGCTCTGATCCCAAATTCTGCTCCCAGCTCTGCTGCGGAAAGGCTGAGCAGCATTTCCAGGACTCACACCTGCTCAAGGTAGAGCCTGGAGCACGTCCAGCCTGCCCCTGTGTGGGCACACAGCATCCCTTCTGCTCCTGTTCCAGAGGATCACTGAGTTTTTAAGGCTGCAAAAGCCCTCTGAGGTCATGGAGTCCAACTGTTCCCTGGCACTGCCAGGGCCACCACTGGCCGTGTCCCCAAGTGCCACATCCCCAGGGCTTGGAAGTCCCTGCAGGGATGGGGACTCCACCCCTGTTCCGGGCAGCACCTCCCAATGCCTCACCACCATTCCCAGGAAGAATTCTTTCCTAATATCTGCTTTAAATCTTCCCTAGTGCAATTTTCCTGGAAATTTTCAATTCAGTCCCTATTTCCGGGAATAATCTTTCAGGATAATCAGGGAAGAAAGAGCACAGCAGGTACCAACAACCTAATTTATCCGAAAGGTGACATTGCCACTGTTTCTCCAGAATCCTGGAATTCCGAAGTGGTTTGGGTTGGAAAGACCTTCAAGACCCTCTCGTTTCGTGCCATGACAGGGACACCTCCCACTGGAATTGTGGCACATAATTTCTCCTGTGCAGTATCTGACATTCCAGCAGGGAGAAATCTCATTGATTTCAGCAGCTGAATGAATTCTAACCCACAGGGAAAACTGAGGACTGAGTTTGCCTCCAAGAATACTGGGATTTCAGGCACCAGTCAGGGAAGGGAGTGACCTTCTGAAGGCAGCTGAGATGTTCTCGGCAGTGTAAACATGAATCAGCGCTGAGCAGGGATCAGGCAGGATGCCGTGAGCTGCCCACGTGTCCTGCCAGGGAAAAGAAACCTTCCCAGAGCCTGCCTGAGCTCTGCCTGCTGGGATCCAGCTCTGCTCCATGGGATGGGAGCCCTGCACAGCTGGATCCCACATCTGCTCACACCACGGGGTCAGGGGCTCCACGGGCAGCCAGGGCTGGTCAGTCACGGAATCCCAGAGTGGTTTGGATCAGGAGGGAGCCCAGATCCCACCCAGAGCCACCCCAAACATGGGCAGGGACACCTCCCGCTGTCCCAGGTGGATCCAACCTGGCCTTGGGCACTGCCAGGGATCCAGGGGCAGCCACAGCAAATCTGGGAATTGCAGCCCAGCCCCTCTCCACCCTCCCAGGCAGGAATTCCTTCCCAAGATCCCAGCCCAATGTCCCCTTTCCCAGTGGAAGCCATTCCCTGTGTCCTGTCCCTCCCTGCCTTGTCCCCAGTCCCTCTCCAGCTCTCCTGGAGCCCCCTCAGGGACTCTGAGGATTCCTTGGAATTTTCCCTTCTCCAGGGAAACATTCCCAGCTCTCCCAGCTGACTTTCCATAATGTTTGCATTTTCTATAAACATGTGAGTGTTTATGAAGGTTGTTCCCCTCATTCTCCAAAATGTCTTTGGAGGTTTCTGTGGTGATGCTCAAGGGACCAAAATGAGTGTTTACCTGGAAAAATCCCTCTGGATCCATCTCTGGATGGGGAATCCAAGTCTCCTTGCAGGGAGTGTTCTCAAAAGCTGTGAATTTTTGGGCACTCATCATCAGACCATGAACTTCAACGGCTGGGCTCGGAGTCTTTTCCAACCTGAATGATTCCATGTTGTCAAACAGGGAATTGAGAGGTGTTTAAACACCCATCTGTGTGCAGGTGGGAATGTCTCTGCTTTTCCCATGGACTCAGCAGGACAGGACCATGCTATTGTACCAAGAGCTACGGCGACCAGATTGGCACCGAGTTGTAGGGGACGTGTTCTCTTCCCAAAAAAAGGCAGGAATTGTGAGGGAGCCAAATTCTGCCCTTCATCGCTCGCTCACAACCTTGTGTCAATCAGGGAGCAAACACAGAGGCTGAGGGGTCAGTCAGGGCGAGTTTTGGGCCAGGAGTTTGCATGGACACCTTTGATCCTCTCTCCTAAGGGGGCTCGAACTCACCATTGGTTTTCCAGCAGAACTGAAGGAATAGGTTTTGCAATAGGTTTAAAAAATGTGCTGGATAAATGCAGCCTCCTTGTCCCACCAGTAGGAACTCCAGTGAAATCAGAGCTCAGCTCTGGCTGCAGAGGCACCAATGTCAGAGAAAGGGAATTCTGGAGGCGCGCGACCTCCACGTGCTGGGAAGGTTAATGCACCCTGAGCCTTTTTTTTTTTGGGTTGATATCCAGCCCCGGGTTTTGTAGGGATGAAATTCCACTTGGATTTCTGCAGCGGTGCTCCAGAATCACAGCTCGTTTCTAGGTATTATGGCTCTAAAGAGCACATTATAAAAATAAACCCCTCGTATCAGCCATGAAACCATGGATCCTTGGGAATACTCACGCTGGAGCTGCTGAGAAACGTTCTTGTCATCCCAGGATAGTGTTAACTGTGGTACCTAAACCCATCAATATGCATTGAGTAATTCACTGCTGTTAAGTTTAGGAGAAACATGTAGTTAATGCATTTAGCCCACAACCTCCAACTGCCTCCCATGCCCCCCGGGGAATCTCTTCCCTCTCCCAATCCCGCAGCATCCCCACTGACAACTCCTACTCAGCTATGCACTGCCAATGGAAACAGCTGTGACAGCTCCAAACCGAAAATGGGACTTGTGCAAATGAAATTCAGTGTAGCAGCAGAAGAAAGAACCACGGGGTTGCTCCTCTGCTTTCCTGCCCCGTGGGCCCTGCTCCTCCAGGTCGTTCCTTCAGCTCCACGAGGAGCTGGTGGCACCCTGTGCCTGGTGGGATCATGGGGATGGGGATGGACGGGGCCGGGTGAGAGATGGAGAAATGGAGCTGGAGAATGGCAGAGAAACCTTCCACCACCACCTGAGAGCTCCTGCTCTCACCTGGGGGAGGTTTAAAGGGCATTTTTTGGGTGATGCTCGACGAGAACCGAGGCGTCTTCTGGAATGAGGCTGATTTCAGCCTTTCCTTAAAAAATAATCTTCCCTTTGGATCTCCAGGACAAGGGGAATAAACAGCCTAAAATCCAAGGCTGAGCTATTGTTTTCCAATCTGTTTTAGCCTTCATCTTGTTGGCAGGCTGCTTTAGAAAAGCAAAAGGTTAATGAGCCAATGTGCAGTGGGATTATTGCAGTAAAGATGACAGTGAACCAGTAATTACTAATTAAATGCAGTTTAACAGGAGGAACAAGTGAAATCTCCTCTTCACCAACTGTCAATAATTAGCAGATTTGGTGAGGTTGAAATGTGTCCACAGTTAAAAGGCTGATTTTTTAATGAAATGGCACTTGACAAAAGAGCTGTGTGGAGGTCACAGCCATAGCCCTCGAGACGCTTCCCCATTCCATACTTAGGAGGGAAATCAGATGCAATCCAGCAGGGGGTCCCCATGGAACCATCCCTCCCTTGGGATTGCTTTGCACGGAGGAGGGGGAGGGGAGCAGGAGGGATTCTCTGCAGTAATTTTGTCCAAGTTGGATGAGAAGCTAGGGAAGGAATTTGCCAGCTGCCATGGGGAAAAAAAAATGTTTGAGAAGTGAGAAGTTCTGCTTTGCTTCTGGGGCTGGGGAACGGTTTCCTGGGAGTCTGGGAACCCTTGGGATGGAGGCTGGGCTTGGAAGGAGATGCTCTCAGCAAACAAGTGGCACGAGGTCCTGAAGGGCTGGCAGGAGGCTGGAAGTGTCTCCCAAAAACTGCAGAGGATTCGAGCTGTGCCTCAGATGGTTTCCTCCTGCTCCACGGTGGCTTCGGCAGCACCGAGAGGTTCATCTGAGGTTCTTCTCCTGAGTGCTGACCCAGCTTATCTTCTAGTTTATCTTCTGGTTTATCTTCTGGTTCAGGTTTATCTTCTGGTTTATCTTCTGGTTTATATTCTGGTTCATCTTCTGGTTTAGGTTTATCTTCTGGTTTATCTTCTGGTTCAGGTTTATCTTCTGGTTTAGGTTTATATTCTGCCTCATCTTCTGGTTTATATTTTGGTTTATCTTCTCCCTCATCTTCTGGTTTATCTTCTGGTTGTGGTTCATCTTCTGGTTTACCTTCTGGTTTATTTTCTGGTTCAGGTTTATCTTCGGGTTTATCTTCTGGTTTATCTTCTGGTTCAGGTTTATCTTCTGGTTTAGGTTTATCTTCTGGTTCAGGTTTATCTTCTGGTTTAGGTTTATCTTCTGGTTCAGGTTTATCTTCTGGTTTATCTTCTGGTTTATATTCTGGTTCATCTTCTGGTTTAGGTTTATCTTCTGGTTTATCTTCTGGTTCAGGTTTATCTTCTGGTTTAGGTTTACCTTCTGGCTTATCTTTGGGTTTATCTTCTGCCTCATCTTCTGGTTTATATTTTGGTTTATCTTCTCCCTCATCTTCTGGTTTATCTTCTGGTTTATATTTTGGTTTATGTTCTGGTTTATCTTCTTGCCTTTCCCTTGCTGACAAAGGCAGGAGTGTTTTGTTCTCCATGTGAACCTCAAGTGAAGAGGTGACCCGGGGGGGGGTTTAATGCCCATGAAATTATTGATTTGATCAGAACCCCCAGGATTTACATGACAGTGAGGGGCTGGACACTGACACCATTCAAGTAGGATTGAGGGAAAGTCTGAACTATCTGGGAAAGTGCTGAGCCCCTTTCTGGCCTTCAGATGAAGGGTGGTGGTGTTTCATGAGGCTTCTGGTGTTCCTTGGTGGGGATGGACTCGTTCCTTTCAGAGGCTGGAGGATGAGGAGCCCTTCCAGAGCATCGTGCTGCCCTGGCAGAGCGGGTTGGTGGGACAGGAGGTGACATCTGGGGACAGCAGGGTGGTGCTGCCATGGCTGCACGCAGGGGTTGCACAGAACTCCAGTGGAAGTTCCCAGCCCATCTTTGATAGGAAGTTGTGGAAGAAGGAGAAGAAGAGGAAGAAGGTGAAGAGGAAGAAGGGGGAAAAAGGGAAGAAGGGGAATAAGGGGAAGAGGAGGAAGGGGGAAAAGGGGAAGAAGGAGAAGAAGGGGAAGAGGAAGAAGAGGAAGAAGGGGAAGAAGGGGAAGAAGGGGAAGAAGAGGAAGAAGGAGAAGAAGGAGAAGAAGGGGAAGAAGAGGAAGAAGAGGAAGAAGGAGAAGAAGGGGAAGAAGGGGAAGAAGGAGAAGAAGGAGAAGAAGGGGAAGAAGGAGAAGAAGGAGAAGAAGGAGAAGAAGGGGAAGAAAACGAAGAAGGGGAAGAGGAAGAAGGGGAAGAAGGGGAAGAAGAGAAGAGGAAGGCTCTGGCCTTCAGGGGCTCCACCACCACTGCTCAGGAGCCCCTGGGACACCTCGGGGTGGTTCCGTCTCCCCCTGCTCCACCCTTGTGGGTGATCCTTGGGCTCGGTGGCTCCTCGGGGCCAGGCAAGGCCAGGAGTGAGCAGAGTCCCGCTGCCTTTGGGGCTGTGCTTTGTTCTCCTCCCCGTCCCCCAGCTTTGATTTGTGACCCAGCTCTTTCTGACG
The DNA here is from genome assembly GCF_963662255.1 of Cinclus cinclus. NCBI lineage: Eukaryota > Metazoa > Chordata > Aves > Passeriformes > Cinclidae > Cinclus > Cinclus cinclus. The sequence continues at coordinate 987,323 of NC_085050.1, forward strand.
GCCACTCCTGGCCACGCTCCTTTGTTCCCCCGCTCCAAGGTGCTGAACTTTTTCCAGAACCTTAAAAAAAAAACCCCAACCTGGAGCAGCAGGGCTGGGTGGTGCTGGGCAGCAGGGCCTGACCAGAGCTGTTTTTGTGGTCAGCGGGGTGGGAGTGGGAGCAGGGACCCCTCAGGAGCGCCCAGGGGCTGCGGCAGCCGTGTCAGACAGGATCTGGTTTCATGTTTATACCCCTGGCCCTGGGAGACAGGTTCAAGTATGTAAACTATCCCCCTGCGAGCACAGGCTGCTGCAGGTGTGTGGGTGCTGGTGGGCATAAAAAAACATTCCTGACACCAGCTCTTTTGAGGAGTCTTCACCTCCTGATGGCTATAAGCCATTAGGACTCAAAAGAAAGAGCTGACATCCGACAAGTCCGGATAAACAGCTAAACATTAACCCTTAAAGTGGCCCGAAAAACGGACTTAAAAGGCTCTTTGTGGAAAGAAGCAATTTTTTTTTTTTTGGTGGGGTCTGTTAATTGCTGTCTTTCTTCAGGACACCTTTCAGCAGCACCTACTATAAACACAAGGGCTCCTCCCCGGGATTCCTGCACTGCCAGGACCATTCCTGAGCCCTCCGCTGGCTCCTTGGCTCTGCTGCTTTATTCTGGGCCAGAAAAATCTCTTCTGAACACCCTGGGAATCCTGGAATACCCTGAGCTGGAATGGCGAATGATCCACAAGGAGCCCGGGATTCCTGCACTGCCAGGACCATTCCTGAGCCCTCCGCTGGCTCCTTGGCTCTGCTGCTTTATTCTGGGCCAGAAAAATCTCTTCTGAACACCCTGGGAATCCTGGAATACCCTGAGCTGGAATGGCGAATGATCCACAAGGAGTCATTAAATCACAAATAATAACTTTAATGTCATCAAACCCAACCATTTGTGGTCAGGGGATTCTTTTTTTGGTTCACCCCCAGATCTTCCCTGCCCGTTTCCTACCTTACCCCTCTCCTGTCACACAGGGTTGGATTTGTGCTTTTTTTGGTGTATTTTGGAGTTGTTTTGGCTCACCTGGAGCAGCTCTGACTACTCCAAGAGGTGCAGGATGCAAAGGAAGGGGCTCAGTTGTCCAGACTTGCCTGCTTAGGGCTGAGAATGCCTTATTAATCACATCTCACATATATAATTATCTGTAATTGCTTTTTAAATTTCCTGTTCCTAGTGAGGCTGGTGGTCTGCGAGAGAAGGAAGCGTGCTGGAGGTTGGGAACCTGAGGAATTTGCTCAGCTTCCCTAAAGCACCAGGGGCATCCCTAAATCCCTCTGTTCCATCGTGCTCTTCCTCCTGAACAGCAGGAGAATTCACGGGTCCATGTCTTCAGCAAAGAACAACAAATTCTTTCTTCCTTGACAGAGCTGCTTGAGGAATTCCTGCTGGAATGGACCTGAGAGCTCATTTTCATCCAAAGGGAAACTTTGTAATAATGTCCACATTCAAAAGTAGTTTGTTGGGTTGTTTTTTTTTTTGTCTTCTAAGGAAGGAGAAACTTGGAGTGTCCCTGTAGGTGCTTTTCAATCCAGCAAGGATCAGGAATCATAACCAAACTCTGCAATTTTGGGAGTTCTCAAGGCCGTATTTGGAGTCATCATTTCGGTTGGTGACTTTTCCACCAATCCACAGGCTCGGATGTTCCATAAAAAATTGGTCCCTGTAATGGAATGGTTCTTCCAGGGAGAATTTTCTTCAGCCTTCTCCTGAGGAAGGTCCTGGTGAGGCCACGAGCCCTGAGGTCATCTCAGAGCTGCTTCTGTACCAGCTCAGATGTTTCTGGAACTGCTGTGGGAATGAATTTGCTGTGGTAAATTCAGATTTATCCCTTGAGCACCCATCCCAGCCTCTCCCACCCATCCCAGCCTCTCCTACACTGAGCAAACCTCCAGAGCAGAGAGGTGCAGGAGTTTTGTGGGGTAGGACGGACGGAGACGAGAGAGCTCTGAAGTTAGGGTTTGGAATTTGTGGTTTATGGCAAAGGGTGTGGGTGCAAGGGACCTGACTGGAACTGCCAGGCACAGCTTGGAGCAGGCACCAGAGAGCAGGAGAGGAAGAGGAAGAGAGCGAGGTTCCCGTTACAATACAATAAATCTGTGCTGAATGTTCTCATTTTCACTGACCAATCTAATACAAAATGCAAATCCTACAGCATGTACACACAGCCTGTAAGAATCATTACACTGCCACGCTGTGTTACGTTTTAAACCCTAAAAACTCCTCTGTGACCCTTCTGCCAGGCTGGCAGGGTCTGCTCTGACCCTGGAGCTGTGTGCAGGCAGAGGGAATTGTTCAGTCCAGAGGGGATCACTTCCAGCTGCCCACACTGTTGTTTTCAGCTGTTCAGTAACTGAGGTTTGCTATCTTGGAGATTGCTTTCCAATCTCAATTATAGTTTCCATATTCTCCAAATCTTTTGCCAGGCAATCATGTTTAT